>NW_027649833.1:207500-310000 GCF_965287045.1 Carcharhinus amblyrhynchos | reverse complement strand
AAGGCGGGCCGAATCATCTGTGGATGTAAAAAAGACATCAATAAACATACACAGCTTATACAGACATTCACGGAAAATCCCCAGAAGCTCAAACGTAAGACAGGTGAGCCATAAAATATGTTGGACGGCCCAGAGGAATCTATTGACTCCCAGGAACATCCTGAGGCTCTTGATCCTTATTTAGAGCAGTCTTTTGTATCCCTCCATCTCTAGTCTGCTCATGTGTCTATCTAAGTAAGCCTTAAACAACTCCAGCGTACCTGCCTCCACCACCCTACTTGGCAGTGCATTCCACACCCCCACAACCCTCTGTGTGAAAAACCTCCCTCTAATCTGAATTATGCCTCGCCCCTCCCACCCTAAGCCCGTGGCCCCTCGTGATTTTTATATTCAACCTGGGAAAAAGCTTCCCACTGTTCACTCTATCTATACCCTTCATAACCTTATACCCCTCTATTAGATCTCCCCTCATTCTCTGTCTTTCCAGGAAGAACAGCCCCAATTTGCCCAATCTCTCCTCAGAGCTAAGACCACATGATTGGTGGTGGAGGAGGAGTGACCCCGGCACTCAGCATGTGATTGATGGAGTAGGGAGTGGACCCCACTGCCACTTAGCGCGTGATTGTGGGGGCTTAGGAGGTCCTGCTTCCACTCTGTTTGGACATAGCTGGGCATAACATCGAGGGCCGAAGGGCCTATAGTGTGTTGCACTGTTCTATGTATGTTCTATGTACGTTCTATCTATGTTCTATGAAACCGGAGCACCTGGAGGAAACCCACACAGACACAGGGAGAACATGCAGACTCTGCACCAACAGTAGCAAAGCCTGAAATTGAACCAGGGCCTCTGGTGCTGTGAGGCAACAATGCAATCCCCTGGACCAACACAAACTCTCCTCGAGTTACAAATACCCAGACACAGCCATGTGCACACATAGATAAATACTCACACACTGGGAGAAACAATCCGATTAAAGCACTGACTCCCATTCATAAACAAACTCCAGATAAACCAAAGCTGCCAAAACACTCCAGAACAACACACACTGAAGGATGGGAAACTCGTATCACACTCTCTCACACTCACACACTCACACACTCACACACACGCACACACTCACACACACTCACACACTCACACACACTCACATACTCACACACACTCACACACACTCACACACACTCACACTCTCTCACACTCACACACTCACACACACTCACACACACACACACTCTCTCACACTCACACACTCACACACACTCACACTCTCTCACACTCACACACTCACACACACTCACACTCTCTCACACTCACACACTCACACACACTCACACACTCACACACACTCACACACACACACTCTCTCACACTCACACACTCACACACACTCACACACACACACTCTCTCACACTCACACACTCACACACACTCACACTCTCTCACACTCACATACTCACACACACTCACACACACTCACACACACTCAACACACGCACACACTCACACACACGCACACACTCACACATACGCACACACACGCACACACTCACACACACTCACACACTCACACACACTCACACACACTCAACACACGCACACACTCACACACACGCACACACTCACACATACGCACACACTCACACACACTCACACACTCACACACACTCACACACACTCACACACTCACACACATACGCACACACACGCACACACACGCACACACTCACACACTCACACACACTCACACACACGCACACACACGCACACACACTCACACACTCACACACACTCACACATACGCACACACACGCACACACACGCACACACTCACACACACTCACACACTCACACGCACACACTCACACACACGCACACACACACACTCACACTCACACACACTCACACACTCACACGCACACACTCACACACACGCACACACGCACACACACACACACATATGCACACACTCACACGCACACACACACACTCACACGCACGCACACACGCACACACACACTCACACACACGCACACATGCACACACACACTCACACATACGCACACACACACTCACACACACACACACTCACACACACACAGACACACACTCTCAACACACACGCACACACTCACACACACTCACACTCACACTCACACATACGCACACACTCACACTCACACATACGCACACACTCACACACACACACTCACACACACTCACACACTCACACACACACACACACTCACACACTCACTCACACGCACACTCACACATACGCACACACTCACACACTCACACACACACACACACTCACACATACGCACACACACACACACACACACACACGCACACACACACTCACACATACGCACACACACACTCACACACACAAACACTCACACACACACAGACACACACTCTCACACACACACGCACACACTCACACACACTCACACACACTCACACTCACACTCACACATACGCACACACTCACACTCACACATACGCACACACTCACACACACACACACACTCACACACACTCACACACACACACATTCACACATACGCACACACACACACACACATACGCACACACTCACACACACACACACACACTCACTCACACACTCACTCACACGCACACTCACACATACGCACACACTCACACACTCACACACACACTCACACACACTCACTCACACGCACACTCACACACACACGCACACATACACGCACACACTCACACACACTCACACATACACACACACACACGCACACACACACTCACACACACACTCACACACACGCACACACTCACACACACTCACACATACGCACACACACACACACACACGCACACACACACTCACACACACACTCACACACATGCACACACTCACACACACACTCTCACACACACACGCACACACTCGCACACACTCACACACACACACACATGCACACACACACTCACACACACACACTCACACATACGCACACACACACACACACACGCACACACACACTCACACACACACACACACACGCACACACACACACACTCACACATACGCACACACACACACACACACGCGCACACACACTCACACACTCACACACATGCACACACTCACACACATGCACACACTCACACACACACTCTCACACACACACGCACACACTCACACACACTCACACACACACACATGCACACACATGCACACACACACACTCACACACACACTCACACACACACACACTCACACACACTCTCACACACGCACACACACACACTCACACACACTCACACACACACCCACACACACTCACACACACACACACACACACGCACACACACTCACACACACACTCACACTCACACTCACACACACACACTCACGCACACTCACACACACACTCACACACAGGCACACACACACACTTACACACTCACACACACACACACTCACACACACACGCACACACACTCACACACAGACTCACACATACGCACACACACACTCACACACACCCACACACACTCACACACACACGCACTCACACACACACACACTCACACACACACGCACTCACACACACACACGCACTCACACACACACGCACTCACACACACACGCACTCACACACACACGCACTCACACACACACGCACACACATACACACACACACACACACACACGCATGGAAGAGGGGGGCAGGTTTACAACTATTCCCTGCCCTTTGATGGCAGGGTGAGCAGTAAAACCATGTATCAGCCTCGAACTCAGGTCCACGCCTATTTCCTGCCTCTTGCAAGCTTCAGGGCCAGGGAGATGCCATCTGTGGACCTGTTGTGGAGGTAGGTCAACTAGTGGATCCAGGCGATCTGGGAGGCTGGATTTGATTCATGCATGACTAACCTTTTGATGCATTTCATAATACTGCATCTCAGGACCTCCTCAGCCCCCACAATAGTCATTAAGGCAGGCTGCTTGGCTTTTCTTTGGTACCGACCTTTGAGTTTTTCTTGCCTGGTGCACAGGTTAGCATCTTCCTGCCGAGAGAGGACTCACTGAGCTTTGGGGTCCAGTGGGCCATTTTGGGACAGCAGCAAATGCACTGGGCACCATGGACGGTCAATATTCACTGAACCCTGAAGCTTTCTCAAACTGTTGAAAACAAACCCTGGTACTCGTGTTCTATGTGAGTCGAGTGTGAGATTACTATTTCTTCCTGCGTTGTGCTAACGGTGGCCACAATGCTGTGGTCTCCTCTCCAGGGTACAGTTCAGTGTAAATATAATAGAGTCAGAACTGTTGAGGCATCAGAATCATAGAACATAGAACATTCCAGCGCAGTACAGGCCCTTCGGCCCTCAATGTTGCGCCGACCAGTGGAACCAATCTAATGACCCTCTAACCTAAACTATTCCAATATTATCCATATGCCTATCCACTGACCATTTGAACGCCCTTAAAGTTGGCGAGTTCACAACTGCTGCAGGCAGGGCATTCCATGCCCTTACTACCCTCTGAGTAAAGAACCTACCTCTGACATCCGTCCTATAATTACCACCCCTTAATTTAAAGCTATGTCCCCTCGTGTTAGCCATCACCATCCGAGGTAAAAGGCTCTCACTGTCCACCCTATCCAATTCTCTGATCATCTTGTATGTCTCAATCAGGTCACCTCGTAACCTTCTTCTCTCCAATGAAAATAACCTCAAGTCCCTCAGCCTTTCCTTATAAGACCTTCCCACCATACCAGGCAACATCCTGGTAAACCTTCTCTGCAACCTTTCCAATGCCTCCACATCCTTCTTATAATGCGGTGACCAGAAGTGTACGCAATACTCCAAGTGCGGCTGCACCAGAGTTTTGTACAGTTGTAACATGACCTCACGGCTCTGAAATTCAATCCCTCTACCAATAAAAGCTAACACACCGTTCGCCTTCTTAACAACCTTATCAACCTGGGTGCCAACTTTCAGGGAGCTATGCACCTATACCCCGAGATCTCTCTGCTCGTCAACACTACCGAGAGTCCTTCCATTAGCCCTATATTCTGTACTCCTGTTACTCTTACCAAAGTGAATCACCTCACACTTTTCCGTATTAAACTCCATCTGCCACCTCTCAGCCCAGCTCTGCAGCTTATCTATGTCCCTCTGCAAACTGTAACATCCACCCTCACTGTCTACAACTCCCCCCACTTTGGTGTCGTCAGCAAATTTACTAATCCATCCTTCTACACCCTCATCTAGGTCATTTATGAAAATGACAAACAGCAGTGGCCCCAAAACAGATCCCTGAGGTACACCACTTGTAACTGAACTCCAGGTTTAATATTTCCCATCAACCACCACCCTCTGTCTTCTATCAGCTAGCCAATTCCTGATCCAAACTGCTAAATCACCCTCAATCCCATACATCTGCATTTTCTGCAGTAGCTTACCATGGGGAACCTTATCAAACGCTTTACTGAAATAATGAGGATCTCCCTCTGCCAACTGTTAGTATTGCCCAGAGGAAAGGGTGAAACTGGCACTGTTTGGTACCAGCTCTGTTGCTTGGGGGTTGTCAGTGAGCTGCTTGTGAGACAACAGGTTACCACCTACAGGACTCCACTCTGGATTTTCTGTCAGGTTTTACTTCGTCATCCTTCTGACTCTCAAAATCTCCCACAAGATAGAGGGGCTATTTACCTGTAGCTGAGTGAGGGACAATGATGTGGATTCTCCGGAAAACTCTCTCCCAAATACATGCTATTGTGTCGCTACCATGGAGTAGCACAGTGGTTAGCACTGCTGACTCACAGCATCAGGGACTTGAGTTCAATTCCAGGCTTGGGTCACTGTCTGTGTGGAGTTTGGAATAAAGTGAATGAGCTGGTGGCACAGATCGACACAAATGGATACGATCTGGTGGCCATTACAGAGACGTGGCTGCAGGGTGACAGGGACTGGGAGCTGAATGTCCAGGGGTATCCAGTGTTTAGGAAGGATAGGCGGGAGGAAAAAGGGGAGGGGGCGTAGCTCTGCTGATTAAGGATAGCATCAGGGTGGTAACAAGGGACGATATTGAAACCAAAGAGCAGAACATGGAATCGTTGTGGGTGGAGATTAGGAACAGCAAAGGGAGGAAGACGCTGGTGGGTGTCATCTATAGGCCCCCGAATAATGATCTGGAGGTGGGGCAGGCTGTTAACGCGCAAATAAGTGCGGCGTGCAGGAATGGGACGGCTGTAGTTATGGGGGATTTCAATCTACATATTGATTGGTTGACCCATGTTGGACGCGGTGGGCTTGAGGAGGAGTTCTTGGAATGCTGCCGGGATAGTTTCCTGGAACAGTGTGTGTTGGAGCCGACGACGGAGTGAGCTATCTTGGATCTGGTGCTATGTAATGAGGCGGGTAGAATTAGGGACCTTGCGGTGAAGGATCCTCTTGGAAAGAGTGATCATTGTATGGTGGAGTTTCTGATGCAGATGGAGGAGGAGAAAGTGGGTTCCCGGACACGCGTCCTTTGTTTGAACAGAGGGGAGTACGGTAGGATGAGAGAAGAATTGGCGAATGTTGATTGGGGGAGCGTGTTGGAAGGTAGGTCTGCTGAGGAGCAGTGGAGGATCTTTAAGGAGATCTTTCTTGGTGCTCAGCAGAAATTTATTCCGATGGTTAAAAAGGACCGTAGGAAGAGAGGTAATAAGCCGTGGATAACGAAGGAGGTAAAGGAAAGTGTTAAATTAAAAGTGGATGCGTTTAGAGTAGCTAAGAGTAGTGGGCGAGAAGAGGATTTGGAGAGGTTTAAATGTCAACAAAGAATAACAATGAAGTTGATAAAGGAGGGTAGGAGAGACTATGAAGCTGGGCTAGCGCTTAATATAAAAAAGGATAGCAAGAGTTTTTATAAATATATAAAAAGGAAGAGGCTGGCTAGGGTGAACATTGGACCCTTAGAGGATGAGAGGGGGGACTTAGTGGTAGGGGATGGGGAAATGGCTGAGGCCTTGAATAACTTTTTTGTTTCAGTCTTCACGGAGGAGGACGTGAATAATTTGCTGGGTGTTAGCGATGGAAAGATGGTAGGAGTGGAGGGTCTGAATGACATTATTGTTACTAGAGAGGCGGTGCTCGACAGACTGGAGGGACTGATTGTAGACAAGTCCCCAGGACCGGATGGAATGCATCCGAGGGTTCTGAAAGAAATGACGGAGGTGATAGTGGATGCTTTGGTGATTATTTTCCAAACGTCGCTGGATTCCGGGGAAGTGCCGGAAGATTGGAAAACGGCTAATGTTACGCCGTTGTTTAAGAAGGGTGCCAGGCAAAAGGCAGGGAATTATAGGCCGGTTAGTTTAACGTCTGTTGTAGGTAAAATGCTTGAATCCGTAATTAAGGAGAAAATAACAAGGCATCTTGAGGAGAATTGCTTGATAGAGCAGACGCAGCACGGTTTCGTTAAGGGGAAGTCGTGTCTGACGAATTGATTGGAGTTCTATGAGGATGTGTCTAGGGCGGTGGATAGAGGAGAGCCGGTGGATGTGGTGTTTCTTGATTTTCAGAAGGTGTTTGACAAGGTACCTCACAAGAGGTTATTACAGAAGGTCAGGGGACATGGAGTTGGGGGTAGGTTGTTAGCGTGGATAGGGGATTGGCTGTCAAATAGGAGGCAGAGAGTGGGGGTCAATGGGTGCTATTCGGATTGGCGGTTGGTGACTAGTGGAGTGCCCCAGGGGTCGGTGCTGGGGCCTCAGCTATTTACCATTTATATAGATGATCTGGAGGAGGGAACCGAGTGTATGGTGTCGAAATTTGCTGATGACACCAAGATTGGTGGAACGGCAAATTGTGCGGAGGGTGTGGAGAGTCTACAGAAGGATCTAGATAGGCTGGGAGAATGGGCCAGGAACTGGCAAATGGAATTTAATGTTGGCAAGTGTGAAGTTGTCCACTTTGGTAGGAATAATGGTAGGAAGGACTATTACTTACGTGGGGAAAAGCTGCAGCAGGCGACGGTGCAGATTGACCTCGGGGTCCTTGTGCATGAGTCGCAAAAACCCAGCCTGCAGGTGCAGCAGGTGGTCAGGAAGGCGAATGGGATGCTGGCCTTCATAGCGAGGGGGATTGAATATAAAAGTAGGGAGGTCTTGCTGCAGCTGTATAGGGCACTGGTGAGGCCGCAGCTGGAGTACTGTGTGCAGTTTTGGTTGCCGCACTTATGCAAGGATATTTTGGCCTTGGAGGGAGTGCAGAGGAGGTTTAGTACGCTGATGCCGGAGTTGAGGGGGTTGAACTATGAGGAGAGGCTGAATAAACTAGGCTTGTACTCGTTAGAGTTTAGAAGAATGAGGGGAGATCTCATTGAGACGTATAAGATGATGAATGGGATGGATAAGATAGAGGTGGAGAGACTCTTCCCGCTCAGAAAGGACAGTAGGACTAGGGGGCACAGCCTCAAGATAAAGGGGGGGCGGTTTAGAACGGAGTTGAGGAGGAACTTCTTCACTCAAAGAGTGGTGAATCTCTGGAATTCTCTGCCCGTTGAAGTGGTGGAGGTTGCCTTGCTAAATATTTTTAAGACGCGGGTTGATGGGTTTTTGATAAGAGAGGGGATTAAGGGTTATGGGGAGAGGGCGGGAATGTGGAACTGAGCCACAACAGATCAGCCATGATCTTATTGAATGGCGGGGCAGGCTCGAAGGGCTAGATGGCCTACTCCTACACAAATATTGATTACACAGTATTGATTACACAGTATTGATTACTCAGTATTGATTACACAACATTGATTATCCTATATTAATTATACAGCATTTATTGCAGAGTATTGATTACACAGTATTGAATACACAGTATTGATGATAGAAATTTGATGACAAAATATTGATTATAACATATTGGTTACACAGTATAGATTACACAATATTAATTACAGAATATTGATTACAGCATACTGATTACACTGTATTGATTACACAGTATCAATTACACAATAATGATTACACAGTATTGATTATGCAGGTTTGATTACACAATATTGATAACACAGAATGGATTACACAATATTGATTACACAACATTAGTTACAAAATATTGATCATACAACATTGATTACACAGAATTGATTGTACAATATTGCTTACATAGTATTGATTACATAGTATAGATTACACAATATTGATTAGACAATATTGATTACACCATATTGATTATACATCATTGATTAGACAATATTGATTATGCAATACTAATTGCACATTATTGATTACACAGTATTAATAACACAATAATGATTACATAGTATTGGATACACAATGTTGATAACACAATATTGATTACACAGTATTGTTTACACCATATTGATTGCACAGAATTGGTTACACAACACTGACAGACACACACACACAGATATTGACAGACACACAGACACAGACACAGACAGACAGACAGACAGACACACACACACAGCCAGACAGACAGACAGACAGACACACACACACACACGCACACACACACATATACACACACAGACTCTGACAGACACACACACATAAGAACATAAGAAATAGGAGCAGGAGTCGGCCATCTAGCCCCTCGAGCCTGCCCCGCCATTCAATAAGATCATGGCTGATCTGAAGTGGATCAGTTCCACTTTCCTGCCTGCTCCCCACAACCCTTAATTCCCTTATCAATCAGAAATCTATCTACCCGTGACTTAAACATATTTAGTGAGGCAGCCTCCACTACTTCAATAGGAAGAGAATTCCAGAGATTCACCACCCTTTGACAGAAGAAGTTCATCCTCAACTCTGTTCTAAACTGTGCCCCCCCCACCTTATCTTGAGGCTGTGCCCTCTAATCCTGCTGTCCTTTCTAAGTGGGAAGAATCTCTCTACCTCTCCCCTATCCATCCCCTTCATTATCTTATACGTCTCTATAAGATCCCCCCTCATCCTTCTAAACTCCAATGAGCACAGACCCACAGACACTGACAGACGCACACACACACACACACACACACACACACTGACAGACACACGCACAGACTCTGACAGACACAGACACTGACAGACACATGCACACAGATTCTGGCAGACACATACACACTGTAGCCAAACAGGCCATCTAAAATGGCGTTTTGTAAAGCACTCTGGGATAACCGGGCAAGAAACTAAACTGACAGGCTGCAGTTTAAAGACAGACAAACAGGCTGCAACCCTGATGAGTGAATACACAGGATATGGGCCATCTCCAGGATGAAAGAGACTTTCTGGTCACACTGGGTTGTGTGCCAGACGTAAAGGCACCGTGAATCCTTATTTAGGAGGAAGGTATGTGACCTATGTGCCTACAACACATACAGGCATGGCCGCCGGGGACACACCCAGAGATCGGTGTGGTAGCACCTGATTGGACTCTTATCGATCAGGGTGATCAAGTCCTGATCGATTGATTGGCAATGGCCAAAAAAAGGGCGTGAAGCCAAATGGGGTATAAAGGATGCTGCACAACCAGGAATCGCTCTCTCTCTCTCTGACCCCACGAACGAGCTACAACAATGGTGAACATCGCCAGCAAGAGGAGAGCCACCACACCCGAGAAGGAAGAAAGAGAGACTACAGCCAGAATGCCAGACCAGAGCAAAGGACCAAACTACACAGACAACTACCAAGACCAGCACACAGATAAAGGCCAGTATCTGTTTGGGTATTTGTCAGTCACACACAGTTAAGTCAAGGTCTTGTATTGTACTTGAATTCTAGCATTTCTGTAAGATAACTTATTGTTGGTCGGGTGGGTGATTATTGATTGTGTGGGTTTAAATAAATATTGTTTGTACTAATAAGATGCCTACTCAAAGTTATTTGTCCACCGTATAAGGGTTAAAACAGACTGATTTTTACAACATTTGGCGTCCCTGGGTGGGCATCGATAAGAAGTAACTTTGTTGCTCCGATATCGAACCCCACAGACTTTAAATTGAATGGTTATTTAAAACTCAGAGCCAACAGGTGTGAACTCCTTATTGGACAAATAACTGCTTTTGGGAAATTGTTTATTGTGCATGTATTGTTACTAACAAGGAGGATAGGGTAAACTCTGTAGGTTTGTATTAGAACCCAGAGGGATTAGGACCGGAACATAGCGCAAAGCCGTACCCGCAGTCCGATCGCCTCCCTACCCCTTGTCATTAAATATAGAATGGCAGGAAACAGTATAGAGGCAGAGAAGTGTCCCATATGGGAAAAAAGAATCAGAGAATGTATTAAGAAGAAAAAGTGGCCCCTATGGGCAGAATCTTGTGCTAATGCTGAGATAGGACTGGGATCCCAAGGGCAGATTTTGAAGTAAGGCTAGTCAAGGGGAAGAGTGATCTCTATTGTCGACCATGAGGCAAGGCTCAAACCTAACTCTGGAGTAGAGAGGGGTGTTCATCATACCCTTGGTACTAACTGACTTAGAGGGACTGATTGGTAAATTTGTAGGCACTGTACCCTTTCAGTCACTTCTTGTTCTCCTGGGACTATGCCTAGAGAACTACGTAGAAAATTATAGTGAGTTTTTGGATCTGGGATCCATGAGTCAGATGTTTTGATGAGAGAAACAGCAATAAAAGAAAATGTTGAAACTGGGTAACGTTATTGTGATTATTAGTTTAGAAGAGTTACAGAGTGAAAAATCAGAGAAAATTAAGTTAAAAGAGGAGTTAGAAATTATGAGAGTTAGTTGAGAAGTTAAGAGAAGAAATAAGTAATTTTGTGGGAAAGTAGATAAGCAGGAACAAAACAAAACAATATTGTCTGTGAGTCAGTTTTAAGTTTATCAAGTTAGTGAAACGAATCCAAGTTCTGATTACTCCAAGTTTCAGCAGGAGATTAATCAATTAAAATCTGAAGTTGACAATGCAGATAAGGATGTTGTCTGTGATCAGTGTGGGACAGTTGAGTCTGAGAGAGATGGTGTTTATGGATTGGGC
The DNA here is from genome assembly GCF_965287045.1 of Carcharhinus amblyrhynchos. Classification (NCBI taxonomy): domain Eukaryota; kingdom Metazoa; phylum Chordata; class Chondrichthyes; order Carcharhiniformes; family Carcharhinidae; genus Carcharhinus; species Carcharhinus amblyrhynchos. The sequence goes on along the minus strand of NW_027649833.1, from coordinate 298,021 downwards.
TGTGGCATTGACTGGGGATCCCCCCCACCCCCAACTTTTTTTTTGGAGGCACCTGATCCCACAGTAAGTTTAGAATTTGCCCCTGGTCTGATGAATTCTGTGACTATTAGTTGCAAGGAAGGAATTACCAGGAGATGTTGTTGATTGGGAGGGAATGAATATTTTAAAGAATCTTAGCGCTGTCTCTAGTCACACCCAAGTGGTCCTTTGTTTATTTTAAAAGGAGGGAGTTTGCAGTGTGTGTTATAGAATTTTGAGAGAAAGGAACAATGTTCTCTCAATTTACTAGGAAATTATAAATTAATTGGCAAGATGGAAAATTGATTAGACTAAATCTAAGGTTGAGCTAATAAGTCAAGTAGTTTTTTTATTTCAGTGTGTTTGTGTGGTCTGGTTACTTGTTGAATGTAGGTGATTGTTGTTGCATTAGATTAACAGCAGGAGTTGTTAAAAGTCTGTTTGTTTTGTGGAGTATTATACAATGCTTTACACTTTGGTTTAACTACAAAGGGGCTGAGGAAGTGTTAAAACTTAAATTTATGTATAAGATTTCTTGAATTTACTTCTGTTTTTGAGTTTAATTACAGTTTGGAAGAAAGAAGAATGAAGACGCCTGTCTTAATCTATTTTCTGTATTTCCTTTCAATGTTTTATTTTTGTCCCAGTTTAAAATGTTGGACTTGAATGAAAGATAATGTGGAATGAATGTTGGAAGCTTCCATGTATGTCTGTGTGTGTTTGGTAAAGTGGTTGTATCAATGTTTTTGTTTTGTTGTTTATTTAATGTGTTAATGTTCTTCTCCTAATTGTGATTTTACAACAGTGAGTTTGATACAGATTTTAAATACAAATTGGAAATTGGATTGGATTAAATTGAAATAAATTTTTGGAATTTTCTTAGCCTTTTGAGTATAATCAATGGCCATGATTGTGCTTAAAAGGTATAGAATAAATGTGGGATGTTACTTTGAACACAACGTTTGGAAAGTAAATTGAAATTTCAAAATCGAAGAACATAAATTGAAGTTTGAAATAACCAATTTGAATTTTGAATAATCCTGAGTTTGAATTTTGTTAAGGATTTAAACCTTGGAGGGAACGATGTGCTCTTTCCTTTGTCTTGAAGAAATCGTGACATCATCACATCGGAATGTTTTATTTCTTGGGTTTTCTTAATCGATAGAGATTTCACCATCTTCTGTTCCCAATCCGGCAATTAAATATTATTTATATATTGGAGGTTCTAAATTTTATTTTTGTTTTAATTTGACAGTTTTTGAGACCAAATTAATTCATTTGGCTCCAAGCCAAATGTATCTTATGTGTTTTGTTTTAAATAGATAGCTGATGAATAACAAGCCCAGCAGCTTCAAGACGAGCAAGATTGTTTGTCACAACCTCGTGATAACTGAGACTTGAAGAGTTTGGCTCATTCAGATTTTCTCACTATTCACTTTCAAACTAAAGTGATTGGTTACACTTAAGCATTACAGTTTGTGACATTTAATTGATAGAACAAATTGAGTACACAAAATAACCAACTTATAAATGGGAAGTTGCTTAAATTCTAAAGAGATAAATAAGGTTGACAAATAAAGGGTAATGGAAAGAGAGTCTGTATGAGTTTTGTGTTTCAAGGAGGGATGCATTGAAACATATTCTCAGTTTATGATGTAACCATTTGAATGTGAGAAAGTTTTACAAAGCAATATCTGTTTTGAGACATTTGTATACTGAGTAAATGTTATCTGTGGTAATCCTCGTGTTCACATGTAATGTTTGTTCAGTTCAATGTATGTAAATGCTAACAAGTTGGGAGTTAATTTTCTGGAAAGTTAAGGGCTCTGGAGAGTGTCAATGACTTTACAACAGGTGACGGGATTTTCCTAGTATTTAGTTATTTGGGGTTACGAGAGTAAAATGCTTCAAAGGGGAACAAATAAACCATTTGTGCAAGTTATGTTATTCATAAATAAAATTGGTAAAGTAGACAGAATGCTGGAGGAGTTTCCTCTATAATTTGTTAAACAGGTAGAAAATTATTTGAATTACTTTAACTTGTACATTGGTTACAATCTATTAATTGGGTCATAAAAACATACTATGTGTATGCTAGGAGACAGATTTTGAGCTGTGACTGGAAGTTTACATCTAAAATGGTAACTGGCAAAAGGTGTTTATTATGCAAATTTGGATAATTTTTAAATTACAAATACTTTGGAGAGTTAAACCTACCTCTTCAGCACTTTTGAGTGCATGAGCCTCCAGTCCAAATTTAAACGTTGTTTCCCTTTTGCATCTGCATCAAAGATTTATTATTGTCCTATGCATAACTCTGAACCTAAAATGGTGTTTAGAATATCTGATTGTCTGTATTTGTGGGTAACGAGCTTATTGTAATAATGGGGTTTAGAATATGTGGTTGTTTGTATTTGTATTTGTAGACTGTTGTTGTCTGTAGCTTCTGGAATATGTTGTAGGGATGTATTATTACTGTACATGTCAATACCTGGGTCTTGCTTGACTGTTGAGTGACTGGGGAATTCCTGACAGATATTGGTCCTGAATTTGTGATCCATCACGCTTTGCGTTCAGGATCAAAGGGGGGAATGTAGCCAAACAGGCCATCTAAAATGGCGTTTTGTAAAGCACTCTGGGATAACCGGGCAAGAAACTAAACCGACAGGCTGCAGTTTAAAGACAGAGACAAACAGGCTGCAACCCTGATGAGTGAATACACAGGATATGGGCCATCTCCAGGATGAAAGAGACTTTCTGATCACACTGGGTTGTGTGCCAGACGTAAAGGCACCGTGAATCCTTATTTAGGAGGAAGGTATGTGACCTATGTGCCTACAACACCTACAGGCATGGCCGCCGGGGACACACCCAGAGATCGGTGTGGTAGCACCTGATTGGACTCTTATCGATCAGGGTGATCAAGTCCTGATCGATTGATTGGCAATGGCCAAAAAAAGGGTGTGAAGCCAAATGGGGTATAAAGGATGCTGCACAACCAGGAATCGCTCTCTCTCTCTCTGACCCCACGAACGAGCTACAACAATGGTGAACATCGCCAGCAAGAGGAGAGCCACCACACCCGAGAAGGAAGAAAGAGAGACTACAGCCAGAATGCCAGACCAGAGCAAAGGACCAAACTACACAGACAACTACCAAGACCAGCACACAGATAAAGGCCAGTATCTGTTTGGGTATTTGTCAGTCACACAAAGTTAAGTCAAGGTCTTGTATTGTACTTGAATTCTAGCATTTCTGTAAGATAACTTATTGTTGGTCGGGTGGGTGATTATTGATCGTGTGGGTTTAAATAAATATTGTTTGTACTAATAAGACGTCTACTCAAAGTTATTTGTCCACCGTATAAGGGTTAAAACAGACTGATTTTTACAACAACACAGACACTGACGGACACACACACAGACACTGACAGACACATGCACACAGATTCTGATACAAAGACACACACACACAGACTCTGACAGACACACAGACACTGCCAGACACACACACAGACACACACACACAGACATTGACAGACAGACAGACACAGACACTGACAAACACACACACAGACTCTGACAGACACACACACACAGACTCTGACAGACAGACACACACACACAGACTCTGACAGACACACGTACAGACACAGACACTGACACGCGCGCACACACACACACACACACACACACAGACTCTGACAGACACACACACACAGATTCTGATACAAAGACACACTAGCTTCCTGATTGGATGAAACGTCTGTGGCTCAGCGAATGGAGATCCAGGATTTGTTCTGGGGGGATGTTGTTTGCTGCTGTGTTCTGATTGGTTGACATGGATGTCAGTCAGAAAGCCCAGTCTGTGTTTGGCTCATCTGCTGTCATAGCGCGGAGACTAGTCAATGGTGGACTTGGTTGTTTGGGAGTGAGAGGGAATTCTGATTGGCTGATTCAGGCAATCGATTGGCTGAGGTGGTCAGTTAGCAATCCAGTCTCTGATTGGCTGAGGCAGTTTGTTAGTGATCCCATACTGTGATTTGCTGTCAGTCAGTTTTGTTTCTTCATTAATTGAATAATTGATGTAACCGGATATTTCACCGCGATTCTGATCTGCTCCCTGAATTTGGATTGAGTCACCACATAAATAAATGTGTTTGTGCAGCAATTTATATCCCGCAACATATATCCAACTTGTTGAAATGTGAATTCAGAAAGAGCGACGTAAATTAAGTCTATCGAATAGAGAAAAAATATAACAGACACCGCCCAGAGGAGAATGAAAGCTCCGGATATGCTGAAGAGTAAAATCATTGACTTCCTTCTGTTCTCCATCTCGGGGTCTCTGTGATTATTTCCCTGACTGTGAGCCCTCAGTCCCTTCCGGACTTGACTGGTCACCAAAATGTGATTGACTGTCAAAGCGTTAATCAACAGGATTAAACCAAATGGGAGCAATGGGGTCAAAACCTGATCAAACCAGGAAAGTACAATCCAGCCAGGATCAGTCCAAAAACTTGTCTTTGTTCCACAGCCCCATTGGACATTGTTGATGATCCCTTGAGGTTCCTTTGTAAAGTACAGGGGGATGTTTTTCACAAAGAGCAGGATGCCGGTTGTTGCCAGAACCACAGCCGCAGTTTTCCCAGTGCAATATTTAGTTTTCAGTTTCTGGCAGCGAATGGCCACAAATCGATCAAAGGAGAAAGTGACGGTGAACCAGACTGAACAGTCTCTGGCTGCAAACTGCAGGACAGCCTTAATACGACACACAGAGGTGAGGGACAGGAAATTCAGGGGGAAATAATGATCATTTATCGAGGTGAGAATGGGTTGAGTGATGATGAACAGTAGATCGGCCGCTGCCATGGACACCAGGTAGCGAGTGGTGCAGGTGGAGAGGCCACACTTTCCTCGAATCAGGATCACAATTCCCAGTAAATTAACTGTCAGAGAAAAAGGGATAAGAGCCGGGAAATTAGCAAGTAAACATTCTCCATGTGTAAACCGACAGTAAGGAGAGGATTTCAGCATCAATGCAATGGACAGGAGTTCCCGGGGTAGCGGTGTTGTTGGAGGATTGTGTTCGAGATTAACATTGCAGATTGGAAAGTAACCAATGTAACATCACTGGTTAAATAGGGACTGGGGGACAGGAAGCTGTGAATTACACATCTCTCACTTTGATGGAGCTAATCTGCAAATTCTGATCATTCAAATATTTCAGGGAGATTGGATTTCTCATCTGATCTGTTTTACAGGATTAATTCAGACTGGACGGGTTTCCAATTAGACCAAAAATTGACTGAGATACACCAGTGATTGGCAATATACTCGGCCATACCCTCCTGCTCCCAATTATCAGAGTCCACCCCGGATTGAACACTTCCCCGGGCTGGGCAGCTGATGGAGTTGGATGCCAATTCAGGATTTTTCTATTTAACTTCCCCTCTCCAAATTTCCTCCCCATTCTCACTCTCCCTCGCAGCCTTTCTGCTTCTAATTTACAGATTGTATCCTCTGTCTCTTTTTTCTCCTTTCTCCCCTCCCTCTCTCGATGCCATCTTTTTTGCTCCTCAATCTATCTCTTCTTAAAATCTTTTTCTCTCTGACAAGCTTTATTCCTCTATGTCTGGATTTCTCTCTTATCCACTGGGTTTCCTTTCTTCATTCTCATTCTAGTTTTACCCCATATCTCTATCGATTCCCAATAGTTCTTTTTCTCTCTCTTACTGTTTCTTCCCACATCTCTACCCAGTATTGCACTCTCTATCTCGCTTTCTCCCCATTTCTGTTCATCTCCCCCCCAGAATATCTCCTTCTCTTTCCAACTTTCTTTGTGGGACTTTAAAGCACAGCATGATCCCATGGGCAGCACTGTGACCAGATCCAGAGAGGGCAAAGGGGAAAGGGATGGGCAGGGGGTGTGGAGACATTTCATTCCCCCAGACTCGCTATTCTCCAGAGACAAGGAGCTGGGCACTGACTGGAGACCCCTGGATAATGTGGTTCTTCTCATCCCTCGCAGCAATATCAAAGAACCCTACAGTGCAGAAAGAGGCCCTTCAGCCCATCGTGTCCGCACTGAACACAATCCCACCCAGGCCCTACCCCAATATCCCGACATATTATACCCACTAATCCCTCTAACCTACACATCCCTGGACACTAAGGGGCAATTTCTTAGCATGGCCAATCAACCTAACCCACACATCTTTGGACTGTGGGAGGAAACCGGAGCACCCGGAGGAAACCCAGGCAGACACGGGGAGAATGTGTAAACTCCACACAGACAATTATTGGCAATGTGTGTCAGAAATATTGTATCACTTCTTTCAACACAGTGCACATGAAAGAGAGGGAAAGAAGCAGAGAAATGGACAGAAATAGGAAGTTATAAGGAGGGATGGAGTAAGAGGCGGTGGGTGTGGTTGCAAACAACTGGACCTAGATAACAGCATCGAAATTTCCAATGAGTGAGAGCGATAGTGTCAGGAGGAGAAAAGAGAAGGAGGGGGTTGAAAAGAGACAGAGGGAGGCCTGAGGTCAAAGCAGAGGTGATGATGGAGGGAGAGCATTTGAGAAAGAGAGACAGGATGTGAGGGTCTCCAGTGTGTGGTCACCGGCTGCAGCTCCACTCAACCCCAGTCAGATCGTCTGGGAAGATTTAAAAAGTGTCCTGAAGATATCAGCAGCTGCTTCCCAAACTGAAAGAGTGAGCTGAGCAGCTTCTAGAGACTGAGAGGGAACAGGGGCCGGGCAGGGAGCAGCAGGGCTGGCATTTTAATTCAGCTTTAGAAGATTCTCTCTGTGAATCTCTCTCTTTCTCCATTTCAATGTTTCTGTCTGATTGGAAGAAATGGAGGGAAGGAAAGAGTGAGAGAGAATGAGGGGAACCGAGAATGAGATGTATAGAAGAATCGAATCATATCGAGCAGCACAGGCAGTTCGGCCCATCGAGTCTGTACTGACACGTTAGAAATACTTGAAATCCCACCGAACCCCATCAGCCAGCACTTGGCCCATTGCCCTGAATGTTATGATGGAGTAAGTGGTCATCCAGATACATTTTAAAGAATGTGAGGTAACCCACCCCCACCACCCTCCCAGGCAGATCATTCCAGACCATCACCACCCTCTGGGTAAAAAAATATTTTCTCATCTCCCCCCCCACCCCAAACCTCCTTAAGCCCATCATGAACCTCTGTCCCCTCGTGACTGACCCTTCAGATAAGGGAACCAGTTGCTCCTTATTGTCTCTGCCCATCTCGAACAGTTCGCCCCTCAGTCTTCTCTGCTAAAACTTTAATAACCCAAACCCACACAACCTCTTTCCATGATGTAGATCTTCTATTCAAGGCAGCATCTTGTGGTGATCAATGTGGTGATCAGAACTGCCCACAGTACCCTAACTGGGGCCTCACCAATGTTCTATACAACTCCAACATTACTCCTCTGCATTTCTAATCTGTGCCTTGATCGAGAAAGGCAAGTGTCCCATTTGCCATTTTCACTACCCTACTAAGATGCACTTCTACTTTCAAAGATCTGTGGTCAAATATGCCAAGGTCACATTCTACCATAGATCTTCCTGGAGTTCTAACATCCAGTGACTACTTCCTTGTCAAATAACTCCTTCCAAAGTGTATCAGCTCACAGTTTTCAGGGTTACATTCCGTCAAACAGTGTAAAGAGAACTCCACACTGCTAACTGCTCCTTGTGTGATCTTGCTGCAAAACTTGTTTTAAAAGGTTGTCTCAATGTTAAGAGAGAGTTTCACCTTTCCGGGGATGTGACGGGAATTCTCCAGTCTTGGGACAATGTACAGACACAAGTTGGTCGGTATGTGGGGCTTTTTGTTAGAGGCAGCGGTGGAAGGGGTTCCCAGCAGGTGTGAGGATGGGGGCAGTGGAAGGTCTGTGTCTCATTTGATCTTGCTGTGCACACACTGTCCTGGGCCCTTTGCCTGCCTTGAAACAATGATCAACCTCTTTGAAAATAGCTCACTAACTGCAAAGGTTCCAAGGCCTTGAATATAAAAAAGTTTAAACTTGAAAAATGGGACTGAGGGAGTTCATAAACACTTTCTGCAGAGGACCGAGGGGACATTCAGCCAATATCACTCTGCTGTCTGTGGGATCTTACTGTGCGAACAATATTCCAGCCTCAGTTTGTACATTAAAACAAGAAACACACACACACACAAACTCTGAACTGAATTTGAAACTGCCTCTGTGCTTTGGATCTTCCTGTGCACAAATTCCATCAGAAATCTCTAAATTAACAGCAGTGAGGTCAGATTAAAATTAATCTCATCACTCTAAATAATCCTTGATGGCCTGGAATGAAAGATCTTTAATTTGAGGTGGGTATAATGGTGAAATAAAAAATGTGTCTGAGGCAGAGAGATAAATGTGAGGATGAAATGAAATGCTCAGGGTTCCACCTGAATCCAGTTTGCTGTGGTGGTGATTGTTGACGCTCTCACTCAATGTCTGGTGTTGCAAAGCTGAGTTTGTGAAGTGTGGTCCCTTTAAAAGCTGGTTTTGTGTCCCTTTAAAGCTGGACTTGTGTCAATGCTTGGAGGCTTAAAAGCAGTTACAGACAGAGTACACAGACTGCAACATTTGTAGCAAAGACCAAGCATCAAGGTTGCTTTAGTAACAGGCTTTGCAGGTTTTTGAAATTTGAGTTCAGCCTATCAGATCAAAGAAGACACTCAGCTATCAGGGAATTATCAAATGTTAATTTTTTGTTGTGGGCAAGATCAGATCAATCCTGGTGCAGAAAAATTCATAGGTCAACACGGTTATAAAAACAGGAGATCAACTGCCTACCTGCAGTTCAAATGAAGAACTGCCACCTCTGTTGGATGTTTTGGGGCTGGAAAGGACAATTATATTTCACTGTAGTGGCGAGAATCCTGTTCTTTATCCCAAGATTTATTGCATCCCCTGTGGCTAGGCCTCAATTCAAGGCCTAATCTCAGGGGTCTCAGGATGCCTTTTCCATTCTATACAATCCCTGTGTTTAATTTTATGAGATCAATCATTAAATAAAACTGCAGCAGCCACATCATTTCATTTCACTCAGGATGCAATTGTCAGTTTTCCAACTCTCACCCAATGTTCTTGTTGGATTGTATTCTCAGTGAGGGAGAGAGAGAAAAGGAGGGGGTGTAAGAGAGAGAGAGAGAGAGAGAGCAGAGAGGAAGAGGTAGGTGAGAAGATTGTGGTGTGATGGTGGGGAGTAGGAGCGGTGGGGGGGGGTGTGGGGGTAGTTGGGATGTGGTTAGGGAATCCTCCGCTGTTTTATTCCAGCCAAGCCCCCAGTCATTGAAACATAGAAACTAGAAGCTTGACGAGGAGCCTCCACCGCCATTCATCTTTATTGTGGCTGATCATCAAATTTAATATTTTGATTCACCCTTACTGCATATCCTTTGATCCTTTAGCGCCTAGAGCCATATCTAATTTATTTTTGAAATCACAGAACGCCCGTGAATTCCACACATTCACCACCCTCTGACTGAAGAAATTTCTCCTTCTCTCAGTTCTAAAAAGGTTCTCTGTTATCATCAGACTAAGACAGCTGGTTGTGGACTCCCCCAACACTGGTAACATTCTTTCTGAATTGACCCATCTAATCCTGTTAGAATTTAATACGTTTCTATGAGATTCCCTCTCACTATTCTGAATGCATTTGCCTTCACAACATTCGGTGGAATGAATTCCACACATTCAACACCACGTGTCTGAATAAATTTCTCCTCACCTCAGTTCCAAGAGGTTTGTCCTAATCCCAAATCTATGACCCCTAGTTCTCGACTCCCCGAGCATTAGTACCATTCTTTCTGAATTGGCTCTGCCTCATTCTGTTAGAATTTAATACATTTCTATGAGGTTCCCTCTCACTCTCCAATTTTCCATTGGATAGAATTCTAACCAATCTAATCTCTCCTCACATGACAGACCTGCCATGCCAGGATTCAGCCTGGTGAACCACCACCGTTCTTCCTCGATAGCAAGGACATCCCTCCTCCGATAAGGACACCAAAACTATCCAAAAATCTCCAGGTGTGGCCTCAGCAATGCTTTATAAATTGCAGCAAATCATCCCTATTCCTAAATAGGAATCATCTCGCTGTGAAAGCTTACAGACCATTTGGCTCCATGACTGCTTCCTGTACCTGCCTCGTCCCTTGTAGTGAATGATGCGTTTGGAGACCAAGGTTTTGATCAGTATCCACCTCTCTCAATTTATACCCATTCAGGTAATAACTTGTCTTCCTAATATTCCTAATAGACTCGATATCCTCACAGTGATCCACATTAAACTGCACCCTCAGCTTGTCCAAATCACACTGAATATTCTCTGCATCCTCCTCACAGCTCACCCCCTCCCCACCCAGCTTTGTACCATCTGCAAATTTGGAGATGATGTATTGAGTAGAACACTAAATAAACCACATCCACTGGCTCCCCTTGGCCAACTCTACTAGTTCGACCCTTAAATAATCCCAAGACATCCCAGTCATGATTTCCCTTTAGTAAATCCATGCTGATTTTGTCTGATTATGGCACTGCCTTCCAAATGCCGAGTTATGAAATCCTTGAAATTTGACTCTTGTAAATTTCCCAGCACTGACGTTAGGCTCACTGGTCTATATTTCACTATTTTCTTTTCACGGTCATGTCTGAATAGTGGGCTTAAATTAGCTACCCTCCAATCTGTAGGAATCAGCCCAGAGTCCAATAACATTGGAAAATAACCAACATTGGATCAGCTATTCCCAGGAAGACTTCCTTGAGTACTCTGGGATGAAGATTAACAGGACCTAGAGATTGATCCACCTTCAACCCCATCAATTTCCCCAAAACCATTTCTCTACAAATTCAGATTTACTTCAGCTTCTCTTTAAAACTTGTTCCTCTCAGAACTTTTGGTACATTATTCAGCTCTTCCTTTCTGAAGATTGAAGCAATGCACAATTTAATTCCTCAGCTATTACTTTGTTCCGCGTTATGGGCTTTCCTACTTCTGACTGCAAAGGTCCGATTTTGTCAATCTGTTTCTCTTTACATATCGATAGACATTGTTTAAAGTCTATTGTCATGTTCCAGGGTAGATTACTTTCTTAATCTATTTTCCTTTCCTTAATCAATCCCTTGCTCCTCTGAAGAGGCTGGATTGTTCAACAGTGACTGTGTTCCTCAGGGTGAATCTGTGATGTGTTTTTGTTTTTCACCAATTCACACCTACAATTTTAAATCTGGCTGCTCCCACATTGCAGTGTGATTGTGGGATCTTGCAGTGCAGGATGACCAGCAGGATTTCTGAAATTACACAGGAAGATTTTATTTTCCTCAGAGCCCCTCTAACCCTCCTACTGCTGACCATAATCTACACACCTTGGACATTGACTACTCTGCTATGGGGATAAAGTTTCTTCTGAATTATCCTCTCCATGTCCTCCTAATTTTGAACACCTCAATGACGTCCATTCTCTGCGTTCACTGTTCTGAGGAAACAAACACCAGCCTAACCAACCTGCACTGCAGAAACTCTGCTGCCCAGGCAACACCCTGGTGAATCTCCTTTGCGTTCCTTCAGAGCAATCACATCCTCCTTCTAGTGAGGCCAGACTACTCCTCACAGTACCCTCGCTGAAGACAAATGAGTGTTTTATAAAGCTCCATCATGACCTCCCTGCCCCTATCTTCTACACCTCAGCTAATAAAGAAAATTATCTTGTCTGCCTTCTTAAGCATCTGATCATCAGAAGTAACTGACTGGAATGGAAAACAATAGAAGGTTTATGTTTTTCTTGCATTTAAACAGAAATTAGAATTTAAAAAATCCAAAGAACAGTGTCTAGGCACAACCTCAACATTAAAAAAATGAACAAACTTCAAATGAGTAAAAAAAAATCATGTAACAAGGAATGAGGAAAAGGAAGCATATGTAAGGATGAAAAATCAAGGTTCAGTTGGGTTGATTGAGGGTCACAAGGTAGCTAGGAATAAGTTAAAAACAGGTCTTAGGAGAGCTAGGAAGGGGCATGAGAAATCCTTGGCGGGTCGGATCAAGGAAAACATCAAAGCTTTTTACTATTATGTAAGAAATAAAAGAATGACCAGGGTGAGGTTAGGGCTGGTCAAGGATAGTAGTGGGAACTTTTGCATGGAGTCAGGAGAGATAGGAGAGGCGTTGAATGAGTACTTTTCTTCTGTGTTCACTAAGGAGAGGGGCCATGTTTTTAAGGAGGAGTGCGTGATACAGGCTGATAGGATGGAGAAGGTAGATTTTATGAGGGAAGCTTTATTAGCAATTTTGAGAAAAAAAAACTGAGGGTCGATAAGTCCCGTGGGCCAGATGGACCATCCTAGGATACTTTGGGAGGCAAGGGATGAGATTGCAGAACCTTTAGCTTTGATCTTTGGGTCCCCACTGTCCACAGGGATAGTGCCAGAGGACTGGGGAGTGGGAAATGTTGTTCCTCTGTTCAAGAAAGGAAATAGGAATGACCTTGGTAATTATAGGCCAATTAGTCTTACTTCGGTGGACGGTTAGTTAATGGAAAAGGTGCTGAGAGATAGGATTTATGACCATTTCGAAAGATGCAGGTTAATCCGGGATAGTCAGCACGGTTTTGTGAGGGGTAAGTCCTGCCTCACAATTTGATTGAATTCTTTGAGGAGGTAACTAAGTGTGTAGATGAAGGTAGAGCAGTTGATATCTATACATGGACTTTAGTAAGGCGTTTGATAAGGTTCCCATGGTAGGCTCATGAAGGAGGTGAAGAGGTGTGGGATAGAGGGAAATTTGGCCAATTGAATAAGGAACTGGCTATGTCATAGAAGTTCCGCAGATCTTGGGTTCATGGGTTTTCAACTGGGATCTTGGGTTCATGTCACACTATCTGTAACCCCCATGACTTTCCTGAACTTGCAACATTTCACTTACTGCCTTGTCTGGAGACAATACACATTTCTTTAACATAGGCTTAATGATATCTCCACTCACATTGTCTGCACCTTTAAGACTTGAACAGTAGGTTAGCTGTAAAGACTCGCATTCTAATCAGTATTCTGTAAACTGTGTGTGCCTTTATATACCCTTCTGCGATCAGGACCTTCCACACACCTGATGAAGGAACAGCGTTTCCGAAAGCTAATGGGTTTACGATCAAATAAACTGATTGGACTTTAACCTGCTGTTGTGAGACTTCTTACTATCTCAAAGAAGACAGAGGGTGGTGGTGGAGGTGCATTTTTCAGACTGGAGGCCAGTTACCAGTGGTGTATCACAGGGACCAGTGCTGGGTCCTCTGCTATTTTTGATTTTTATCAATGACTTGGAAGAGGGGGTTGAAGGATGGTATAGCAAATTTGCTAATGACACCAAGACTGGTGGAGTAGTGGATAAGGTGGAGGGCTCTTGTAGGCTGCAAAGAGACATTGACAGAATGCAAAGCTGGGCAGAAAAGTGTCAGATAGAATTTAACCCTGATGAGTAGGAGGTGATTCATTTTGATAGGACAAATTTGAATGCAGATTACAAGGTCAACAGCTGGTTTCTGAGGAATGTGGAGGAACAGAGAGATCGTTGGGTTGATATCCACAGATCTCTGAAGGTTGCCATTCAAATGGATAGAGCCGTGAAGAAGGTTTATAGTGTGTCAGTGGGGGTTTGAGTTTAAGAGCCGTGGGGTTATGCTGCAACTGTACAGGACCTTGGTGAGACCACGTTTGGAATATTGTGTGCAGTTCTGGTCACCTCAGTATAAGAAAGATGTGGAAGCATTGGAGAGAGTGTAGAGGAGATTTACCAGGATGCTGCCTGGTTTGGAGGGTAGGTCTTATGAGGAAAGGTAGAGCGGAGGAGGATGAGAGTCGACTTAATAGAGGTTTATAAGATGATGAGGGGGATAGATAGAGTGGACGTGCAGAGACTATTTCCTCAGGTGGATTTAGCTGTTACCCGGGGGCATTACTATAAGGTTGATGGTGGGAGATATAGGAGGGATGTCCGAGGTAGATTCTTTACTCAGAGAGTGGTTGGGGTGTGGGATACACTGCCTGCTGTGATAGTGGAGTCGGACAATTTAGGAACTTTGAAGTGGTTATTGGATAGGCACATGGAGCACTCCAGAATGATAGGGAGTGGGATAGCTTGATCTTGGGATTGGACATAGCTCGGCACAACATTGAGGGCCAAACGGCCTGTACTGTACTGTACTATTCTATGTTTCTATATGTTTCTATGTTTCTAACACAGGCTGTGATATGGTACATTCAGCACATATTCCAAAATTAAGATCATTCTTGATAGATTTCATTAAATAATTTTAGCAATTATCGGGAATGTCGATGCATGAAACATAGTGTTTCTCGATGCCTTCAGTAAGTTAATACTTAGCAAACTCATGAGTAATCTCAGTGCAGGTGGAGATAGAGGACTAGCAGCAGAATGACTGGAAGCTGGTTACAAAGACATGGCACAGGGAGTGGGAGTTAAAGGGATTTTCTCTGATTCTTAGAAGGTGGGAAGTGGTTTCCCACAAGGATCAGCACTGGGATCACTGTCCTTCACCAGTTACAAAAAACAGTATGAATCGGGAAGCAAAATTATCATTTCGAAATTCACAAACCAATTCAAACTCAGAATGAGAATGAGCAGAGTGGAAGAATACACCTTAATACAGTAACACATCATCAATGACAAACTTGCAAATTGGGCATTGGAATTGGAAAATGATTTCACCACAGCTCAGTGTCAGGTTCTACATTCTGATCAGAACAATGAATTTCCCAATCACTCTCTAGAAATCAAGTATCTGAAAGCTTTCGAGGAGTTTGGGGGTTCAGGCGATCAGATTCACAAATCGCTTGAAACAGCAGCAGAGTTTAGACAGAACCATAACAATCTGAAAAAAAATTGTGTTTCATTTATAGATTAATGAAATGTGAAGAACTCACAAAATATTTGACAATCACTGAATACTGCACGGTTTATAATAGGTTTGTTTAAACATCAGGAAGTAGCTGAAACCGCTTTCTTTTCAACACAAAGCCGAGGCATGAAGAAATTCTTTTCCTAAACACAATACAATTCTACGTGGGCAGATAGTGCCAGACATTAACGGAGACTTTGATCAGATATTCCACTCAGGTGAAAGAATCAGTACAATTTTACACTGACAAATATACCCTGCAATACTCGTTCACTGGGTATTCCGCTCTGTGTAGTGATCCACAACCAAATTTCGATTATATTCTAAATCTCACTCAACATTGTTTCAGAGAGATCACCTCCACTGAGGTCCAATCTTACAATAGATAAGATTGAGTAGTTCACTCCTCAATATATTAACTTCATTGAGTTGTGAATCCGTGAGTAACACACAGAGGCTCATTGTCAGTTATGAAAAGGATTAAAACCACAAAGATATTTCAAGCCATTTGATTTTAGTAAATTACATTGTTGACCTGGTGCCTGTATAACAGTGACAATGAGATTAGAATGGAGCATTTTCAGGCAGAGTTTAAAATCAGACAGCAACTCACACACAGATTTACACAACCTCAATGGTTCGAGTCACTCACCGGGAACACCAATAATGGCAATGATTGGGTAGAATATTTTCTCAGCCATGTTGATTGGATCATGCATCTTTAGTATGAGATGATGTGCCTCTTCCAGCTGCTGGCAGTCTCTCTGTCTTAAACTCCGAGGTGATATTTTCCCAAGCCTTTAAATTATATACTGTAAATTCACCTTAGGGACATTGTGGCAGCAACCAGGTTTGAAGATTTTTTTAAAATACATGAACAAACAGATTACGACATTGAGTTCAGTGATGGAAAATATTTATTTTTAGGATTGACTCACTTCTCTCCAAACACCGGATTCTGTTTATCACATTTATTAACTAATAACAAGTGGAAAGATGCTCTCCATCCAAACAGCATCAGTTCCATCTCTGGATAGAACATAGAACATAGAACATTACAGCGCAGAACAGGCCCTTCGGCCCACGATGTTGCGCGGACCAATTAAAAAACAATGACCCTCTAACCTAAACCAATCCCTTTTCATCCATAAACCTATCCACGGATCTCTTAAACGCCCCCAAACTAGGTGCATTTACAACTGCAGCAGGCAGGGCATTCCAATCCCTCACCACCCTCTGGGTAAAGAACCTACCTCTGACACCACCCCTTAATTTAAAGCCATGCCCCCTCGTGCTAGCTTTCTCCATCCGAGGAAAAAGGCTATCACTGTCCACCCTATCTAAACCTCTAATCATCTTGTATGTTTCAATAAGGTCCCCTCTTAGCCGTCTTCTTTCTAATGAAAACAACCTCAAATCCCTCAGTCTCTCCTCATAGGACCTTCCCTCCATACCAGGCAACATCCTGGTAAACCTCCTCTGCACCCTCCCCAATGCCTCCACATCCTTCCTATAATGTGGGGACCAGAACTGCACACAATACTCCAAGTGCGGCCGCACCAGTGTTTTGTACAGTTGCAACATGACGCTGCGACTCCTAAATTCAATCCCCCTATCAATAAACGCCAAGACACCTTCCTAACAACCTTATCTACTTGATGCCCAACTTTCAGGGATCTATGTACACATACACCTAGATCCCTCTGTTCATCCACACTATTCAGAGTCCTACCGTTAGCCCTATACTCTGCACATCTGTTATTCCTGCCAAAGTGAATTACCTCACACTTCTCCGCATTAAACTCCATCCGCCACATCTCGGCCCAGCTCTGCAACTTGTCCAAGTTTCTCTGTAAACTATGACACCCCTCCTCACTATCTACCACACCTCCGACTTTGGTGTCATCAGCAAATTTACTAATCCACCCATCTATACCCTCATCCAGATCATTTATAAAAATTACAAACAGCAGTGGCCCCAAAACAGATCCCTGAGGCACATCACTTGTAACCGAACTCCATGACGAATACTTACCATCAACCACCACCCTCTGTCTCCTATCTGCTAGCCAATTCCTGATCCAATTAACTAAATCACCCTCAATCCCATACATCTGCATTTTCTGCAGAAGCCTTCCATGGTTATCAAACGCCTTACTAAAGTCCATATATACCACGTCAACTGCCTTACCCCCATCCACCTCTTTGGTCACTTTCTCAAAAAACACAATAAGGTTAGTAAGGCATGACCTACCCTCCACAAAACCATGCTGACTATCTCCAATCAATAGTTGAGAAGGGCTAAAAGAGGACATGAGAAGACTTTGGCTGATAGGATTAAGGAGAATCCTAAGGCGTTCTATAGGTATGTCAAGAACAGAAGGTTGGTTAGGGCAAGATTAGGGCCAGTTACAGACAGCAGGGGGAAGTTGTGTGTGGAACCGGAGGAGATTGGAGAAGTATTGAACCAATATTTCTCTTCGGTGTTCACGCAGGGGGACATGAATATAGCTGAGGAGGACATTGGGTTGCAGGGGTGTAAAATAGACAGTATTACGGTTGATAAAGAGGATGTGCTGGAAATTCTTGAGGGGCTGAAAATAGATAAGTCCCCTGGTCCGGATGGGATCTACCCTAGGATTCTCTGGGAGGCTAGAGAGGTGATTGCAGAGCCTCTGGCTCAGATCTTCAGGTCGTCATTGGTCTCTGGTGTAGTCCCGGAGGATTGGAGGATAGCGAATGTTGTCCCATTGTTTAAGAAGGGGAACAGAGACTTTGCCGGGAATTATAGACCGGTGAGTCTTACTTCTGTTGTGGGCAAGGTTTTAGAAAAAATTATTAGGGATAGGATTTATAGTTATTTGGAGTGTAATGAATTGATTAGAAATAGTCAGCATGGTTTTGTAGCAGGTAGGTCGTGCCTTACTAACCTTATTGAGTTTTTTGAGAAGGTGACCAAAGAGGTGGATGGGGGCAAGGCAGTTGACGTGGTATACATGGATTTTAGTAAGGCGTTCGATAAGGTTCACCATGGTAGGCTTCTGCAGAAAATGCAGATGTATGGGATTGTGGGTAATCTAGGAAGTTGGATCAGGAATTGGCTATCAGATAGGAGACAGAGGGTGGTGGTGGATGGTAAATATTCATCATGGAGTGCAGTTACGAGTGGTGTGCCTCAGGGATCTGTTTTGGGGCCACTGTTGTTTGTAATTTTTATTAATGATCTGGATGAGGGTATAGTTGGGTGGATTAGTAAATTTGCTGATGACACCAAAGTTGGAGGTGTGGTAGATTGTGAGGAAGGGTGTCATAGTCTGCAGGGAGACTTAGATAGGTTGCAGAGCTGGGCCGAGAGGTGGCGGATGGAATTTAATGCGGAGAAGTGTGAGGTAATTCACTTTGGTAGGAGCAACAGATGTGTCGAGTATAGGGCTAACGGGAGGACTTTGAATAGTGTGGATGAACAGAGGGATCTAGGTGTGTGTGTACATAGATCCCTGAAAGTTGGGAATCAAGTAGATAAGGTTGTTAAGAAGGCGTACGGTGTCTTGGCGTTTATTGGTAGGGGGATTGAATTTAGGAGTCGCAGTGTAATGTTGCAACTGTACACTACTCTAGTGCGGCCGCACTTGGAGTACTGTGTGCAGTTCTGGTCCCCGCATTACAAGAAGGATGTGGAGGCGTTGGAGAGGGTGCAGAGGAGGTTTACTAGGATGTTGCCTGGTATGGTGGGGAGGTCCTATGAGGAGAGACTGAGGGATTTAGGGTTGTTTTCGTTGGAAAGAAGGCGGCTAAGAGGGGATCTTATTGAAACATATAAGATGATTAGAGGTTTAGATAGGGTGGATAGTGATAGCCTTTTTCCTCGGATGGAGAAAGCTAGCACGAGGGGGCATGGCTTTAAATTAAGGGGGGGTAGCTACAGGACGGATGTCAGGGGTAGGTTCTTTACCCAGCGGGTGGTGAGGGATTGGAATGCCCTGCCTGCTGCAGTTGTAAATGCGTCTAGTTTGGGGGCGTTTAAGAGATCTCTGGATAGGTTTATGGACGAAAAGGGATTGGTATAGGCTAGTGGGTCATTGTTTTTGTAACTGGTCGGCGCAACATCGTGGGCCGAAGGGCCTGTTCTGCGCTGTAATGTTCTATGTTCTATGTTCTATGTTAATACATTGCTCTCTAAATAACTATAAATCCTATCCCTAATAATTTTTTCTAAAAACTTGCCCACAACAGAAGTAAGACTCACCGGTCTATAATTCCCAGGGAAGTCTCTATTCCCCTTCTTAAACAATGGGACAACATTCGCTATCCTCCAATCTTCTGGCACTATACCTGTGACCAACAACGACCTGAAGATCAGAGCCAGAGGCTCTGCAATCGCCTCTTTTGCCTCCCAGAGAATCCTAGGGTAAATCCCGTCCGGCCCAGGGGACTTATCTATTTTCAAACCCTCAAGAATATCTAGCACATCCTCCTTATCAACTGCAATACTGTCCAGTTTACAACCCTGAAACCCAGTGTTCTCCACAGCTACATTTATGTCTCCCTGCGTGAATACCGAAGAGAAATATTGGTTCAATGCCTCTCTAATCTCTTCCGGTTCCACACATAACTTCCCACTGCTGTCTCTAACTGGCCCTAATCTTGCCCTAACCAACCTTCTGTTCTTAACATATCTATAGAACGCCTTAGGATTCTCCTTAATCCTATCAGCCAAAGTCTTCTCATGTCCTCTTTTAGCCCTTCTTAACTCACTCTTTAACCCCCTCCTAGCCAATCTAAAGCTTTCCAGTGCACTACCTGAGCCCTCAAGTCTCATCCTGACATAAGCCTCCTTTTTCCTTTTAACCAGCGAATCAACTTTTTTAGTGCACCATGGTTCCCTAGCTCGACCATTTCCTCCTTGCCTGACAGGGACATACATATCAAGGACTCGCAGTAGCTGCTCCTTGAAAAAACTCCACATTTCGGACGTTCCCAGTCCCTGTAATCTCCTAGTCCAACCTATGCTCCCTAATTCTCTCCTAATAGCCTCATAATTACCCTTCCCCCAGCTAAAACTACTGACCCGAGGTTCCTGCCTATCCCTTTCCATCACTAAGGTGAACGTAACCGAATTGTGGTCACTATCACCAAAATGCACACCAACTTCCAAGTCTAGCACCTGGTCTGGCTCATTTCCCAGCATCAAATCCAATATAGCCTCATCTCTAGTTGGCCTATCGACATATTGAGTCAAAAAACCTTCCTGCACGCTTTGTACAAAAACTGACCCCTCTAACGAGCTAGAGCTATAGCAATTCCAATCAATATTAGTAAAGTTAAAGTCCCCCATAACAATTACCCTATTACTTTCACTCCTGTCCAGGATCGTCTCCGCAATCCTTTCCTCAACCTCTCTGGAACTTTTAGGAGGTCTATAAAAGACTCCCAACAGGGTGACCTCTCCTCTCCTATTTCTAATCTCAGCCCATACTACCTCAACAGACAAGTCCTCATCAAACTTACTCTCTGACACTGTGATACAATCCTTGACAAAAAATGCTACCCCTCCCCCACTTCTACCTCCTTCTCTACTCCGACTGAAGCATTTGAACCCCGGAACCTGCAACAACCATTCCTGACCCTGCTCTATCCATGTCTCTGAAATGGCCACAACATCAAAGTTCCAGGTACTGATCCAAGTTCCAGGTACTGATCCAAATAGTTTCAATGATATGTGCCACTGGACTGTAACATTTCAGTAACTGAGTTCCAACTGTTATTGTGTCTCTCTGTGTGATCTTTAACAGTGGACATTCTGTGATGTGATTGAAATGGGGTAGAGTTTAGCATAAATTGCAAAATTCTGTTGATCAATAATTTGAAACTGTTTAGTCGGCAAAGAAATTTGTTTTTTATTCCAAATCGAATGCAGCTCCTCAAACTGAGTAAATATTCAGAAACAATGGGACATTGTGTCTCAGATTCTCAGAGTCTCAGTGTCTCTGTGTCTCACTGTCTCACTGTGTCAGAGTCTCAGTGTCTCTGCATCTCAGTGTCCCCGAGTCTCAGTGTCTCAGTGTCTCAGAGTCCCAGTGTCTCTTAGTCTCAGTGTCTCAGAGTGTTAGTGTCTCAACGTCTCACATTCTCAGAGTCTCAGTGTCACAGTGTGTCAGAGTCTCAGAGTCTCAGTGTCTCTGTGTCTCAGTTTCGCTGTGTCTCAGTGTCTGAGTGTCTCAGTGTCTCTGTGCCTCAGCGTCTCAGTGTCTCAGAGTCTCAGTCTCTCCGTGTCTCAGAGTCTCAGTGTCTCTGAGTCTCTGTGACTCTGTGTCCCTGTGTCTCAGTATCTCAATGTCTCAGAGTCTCAGTGTCTCTGTGTCTCAGTGTCCCAGAGTCTCAGTGTCTCAGTGTCTCAGAATCTCAGTGTCTCTGTGTCTCAGAGTCTCTGAGTCTCATTGTCTCTGTGTCTCAGTGTCTCAATGTATCTGTGTCTCAGTGTCTCTGTGTCTCAGTGTATCAGAGTCTTGGTGTCTCTGTGGCTCAGTGTCTCAGTCACTCAGTGCCTCAGAGTCTCAATATCTCTGTGTCTCAGAATCTCTGAGTCTCTGCGTCTCTGTGCCTCTGTGTCTCAGTGTCCCAGTTTCTCAGAGTCTCAGTGTCCCTGTGTCTCAGTGTCTCAGAGCCTCAGTGACTCAGTGTCTCAGAGTCTCAGAGTCTCAGTGTCTCAGTGTCTCACTGTCTCAGAGTCTCAGTGTCTCTGTGTCTCAGTGTCCCAGAGACTCACTGTCTCAGTGTCTCAGAGTCTCAGAGTCCCAGTGTCTCAGTGTCTCAGAGTCTCAGTGTCTCAGATTCTCAGAGTCTCAGTGTCTCAGTGTCTCAGTGACTCAGAGTCTCTGTGTCTTTGTGTCTCTGTCTCTCAGAGTCACAGAATCTCAGTGTCTCAGAGTCTGAGAGTCTCAGTGTCTATGTGCCTCTGCGTCTCAGAGTCTCAGTGTATCCGTGTCTCAGAGTCTCAGTGACTCAGTGTCTCAGAGTTTCTCTGAGTCTCATTGTCTGAGTGTCTCAGAGTCTCAGTGTCTCAGTTTCCCAGAGTCTCAGAGCCTCAGTGTCTCTGTGTCTCTGAGTCACTGTGTCCCAGTTTCTCAGTGTCTCTGTGTCTCAGTGTCTCTGTGTCTCAGTGTCTCTGTGTCACAGAGTCTCAGGGTCTCAGTGTCTCAGAGGCTCAGAGTCACAGTGTCTCTGCGTCTCAGTGTCTCAGAATTTCAGAGTCTCATTGCCTCAGAGTCACATTGTCTCTCTTTCTCTGTGTCTCAGTGTCTCAGAGTCTCAGTCTGTCTGCATCTCAGAGTTCAGTCTCAGTGTCTCAGAGTCTCAGAGTCTCAGAGTCTCAGTGTCTCTGTGTCTCGTTGTCTCAGTGTCTCAGTGCCTTAGTGTCCCAGAGTCTCTGAGTCTAATTGTCTCAGTGTCTCAGTGTCACAGACTCTCAGTATCTCAGAGTCTCAGTGTCTGTGTGTCTCAGTGTCTCAGTGTTTCTGTGTCTCTGTATCTCAGTCTCTCTGTGCCTCAGTGTCTCAGAGTTCAGTATCTTTGTGTCTCAGAGTCTTAGTGTCTCTGAGTCTCAGTGTCTCCGTGTCTCTGTCTCAGTGTCTCTGTGTCTCACTGTCTCTGAGTCTCTGAGTCTCTGTGTCTCTGTGCCTCTGTGTCTCAGCGTCCCAGTGTCTAAGAGTCTCAGTGTCCCTGTGCCTCAGTGTCTCAGAGTCTCAGTGTCTCACTGTCTCACTGTCTCAGAGTCTCAGTGTCTCTGTGTCTCAGTGTTACAGAGACTCACTGTCTCAGTGTCTCAGAGTCTCAGTGTCTCAGTGTCTCAGATTCTCAGAGTCTCAGAATCTCAGTGTCTCAGTGCCTGAGAGTCTCAGTTTCTATGTGTCTCTGTGTCTCAGAGTCTCAGTGTATCGTGTCTCAGAGTCTCAGAGTCACAGAGACTCAGTGTCTCAGTGTCTCAGTGTCTCAATGTCTCAGGGTCTCTGGGTCGCAGGGTCTCTGGGTCTCGGCGTCCGTGGGTTTCTGGATCTGAGGGTTTCTGGGTCTCTGGGTCTCAGTTTCACAGGGTCTCAGGGTCTAAAGGTCTCAGTGTTGCAGTGTCTCAGTGTCTTAGTGTTTCAGCTTCTCAGTGTCACAGCGTCTCAGTGTCTCAGGGTCTCAGTGCCTCAGGGTCTCAGGGTCTCAGTGACCCAGAGTCTCAGTGTCTCAGTGTCTCAGGGTCTCTGTGTCTCAGTGTCTCAGGGTCTCTGATTCTCTGGTTCTCTGTGTCTCAGTGTCTCGGGGTCTCAGGGTCTCAGTGTCTCAGTGTCTCTGGGTTTGTGTGTCTCTGGGTCTCTGGGTCTCCGGGTCTCAGTGTCTCAGGTTCACAGTGTCCCAGGGTCTCAGTGTCTCAGGGTCTCAGGTTCTCAGTTTCTCAGTATCTCAGTGTCTCAGGGTCACTGGTTCTCTGGGTCTCAGTGTCTCAGGGTCTCAGTGTCACAGCGTCTCAGTGTCTCAGCTTCTCAGTGTCTCACGGTCTCAGGGTCTCAGGGTCACAGGGTCTCAGTGTCACAGGGTCTCAAGGTCTCAGGGTCTCTGGGTTCATGGGTCTCAGGGTCTCAGTCCCTCAGCGTCTCAGCGTCTCAGCGTCTCAGGGTCTCTGTGTCTCTGCGTCTTTGGGTCTAAGTGTCGCATTATCTCAGGGCCTTTGGGTTTCTAGGTCTATGGGTCACTGGGTCTCAGTGCCTCAGGCTCTCTGGGTCTCTGTGTCTCAGTGTCTCAGTGTCTCATTGTCTCAGTGACTCAGGGTCTCTGGGTCTCTGGGCCTCAGGGTTTCTGGGTCTCTTTGTCTCAGTGTCTCAGGGTCTCTGGTTCTCAGTGTCTCAGTGTCTCAGGGTCTTCGAGTCTCTGAGTGTCTGTCTCAGAGTCTCAGGGTCTCAGTGTCTCAGGGTCTCGGTGTCTCAGTATCTCAGGAACTCTGGGTCTCAGTGTCTCAGGTTCTCTGCGGCTCTGAGTTTCTGTGTCTCTGGTTCTCAGGGACTCTGGGACTCTGGGTCTCTGGGTCTCAGTGTCTCAGGTTCCCTGTGTCTCTGGGTCTCTAGGTCTCTAGGCCTCAGTGTCTCAGGGTCTCAGGGTCTCTGGATCTCTTGGTCTCTGGGTCTCAGGGTCTCAGTGTCTCAGGATCTATGGGTCTCTGCATCTCAGGGTCTCATTGTCTCAGTGTCTTAGGTTCTCTGGGTCTCTGGATCGCTTGAGTCTCATTGTCTCAGGGTCTCTGGGTCTTTGTGTCTCAGGGTCTCAGGGTCTCAGTGTCTCAGCGTCTCAATGTCTCAGGGTCTCTGTGTCTCTGGGTCTAATTGTCGTATTGTCTCAGGGCCTTTGGGTTTCTAGGTCTATGGGTCACTGGGTCTCATTGCCTAAGGGTCTCTGGGTCCCTGTGTCTGAGTGTCTCAGGGTCACATTCTCTCAGTATCTCAGGGTCTCAGGGTCTCAGTGTCCCAGGGTCTCAGTGTCTGAGTGTCTCAGTGTCTCAGGGTCACTGTGTCTCAGTGTCTCAGGGTCTCTGGTTCTCTGGGCCTCAGTGTCTCGGGGTCTCAGTACCTCAGCGTCTCAGCGTCTCATTGTGTCAGTCTCTCATTGACTCATTGTCTCAGGTTCTCAGCTTCTCAGTGTCTCAGGGTCTCAGCGTCACAGGGTCTCTGGGTCTCTGGATCTCTGGGTCTCAGGGTTTCAGTGTCTCAGTGTCTCAGGGTCTCAGTGTCTCAGGGTCTCAGTGTCTCAGGGTCTCAGTGTCTCTGGATCTCTGGGTCTCAGGATTTCAGTGTCTCAGCTTCTCAGTGTCTCAGGGTCTCAGCGTCACAGGGTCTCTGGGTCTCTGGATCTCTGGGTCTCAGGGTTTCAGTGTCTCAGGGTCTCAGTGTCTCAGGGTCTCAGTGTCTCAGGGTCTCAGTGTCTCTGGATCTCTGGGTCTCAGGATTTCAGTATCTCAGGGTCTCAGTGTCTCAGGGTCTCAGTGTCTCAGGGTCTCTGGATCTCTGGGTCTCAGGGTCTTAGGGTCTCATTGTCTCAGGGTCTCAGTGTCTCAGTATTTCCATGTCTCAGGGTCTCTGGGTATCTGGGTCTCTGGTTCACTGGGTGTCAGGGTCTCTGAGCTTCAGTGTTTCAGTGTGTCTGGTTCTCAGTGTCTCAGTTTCTCAGGGTCTCTGGGTCTCAGGGTCTCTGTGTCTCTGTGTCTCAGGGTCTCAGGGTCTCAGTTTCTCAGTGTCTCAGGGTCTCTGGTTCTCTGGGTCTCAGTGTCTCAGTGTCTCAGTGTCACAGCGTCTCAGTGTCTCAGCTTCTCAGTGTCTCACGGTCTCAGGGTCTCAGTGTCTCAGGGTCTCAGTGTCTCAGGGTCGCAGTGTCTCTGGATCTCTGGGTCTCAGGATTTCAGTGTCTCAGTGTCTCAGGGTCTCAGTGTCTCAATGTCTCTGTGTCTCTGGGTCTCTGGATCTCTGGGTCTCAGTGTCTCAGGGTGTCAGTATTTCAGTGTCTCAGGGTCTCTGGTTCACTGGGTGTCAGGGTCTCTGAGTTTCAGTGTTTCAGAGTCTCTGGTTCTCAGTGTCTCAGTTTCTCAGGGCCTCTGGGTCTCAGGGTCTCAGGGTCTCAGTGTCTCCGTATCTCAGTGTCATAGGGTCTGAGGGTCTCAAGGTCTCAGTGTCTCAGTGTCTCAATGTCTCAGGGTCTCTGGGTCGCAGGGTCTGTGGGTCTCGGTGTCTGTGGGTCACTGGATCTGAGGGTTTCTGGGTCTCTGGGTCTCAGTTTCACAGGGTCTGAGGGTCTAAAGGTCTCAGTGTTGCAGTGTCTCAGTGTCTTAGTGTCTCAGCTTCTCAGTGTCACAGCGTCTCAGTGTCTCAGGGTCTCAGTGCCTCAGGGTCTCAGGGTCTCAGGGTCTCAGTGACCCAGAGTCTCAGTATCTCTGTGTCTCTGTGTCTCAGGGTCTCTGATTCTCTGGTTCTCTGTGTCTCAGTGTCTCGGGGTCTCCGGGTCTCAGTGTCTCTGGGTCTGTGTGTCTCTGGGTCTCCGGGTCTCAGTGTCTCAGGGTCACAATGTCCCAGGGTCTCAGTGTCTCAGGGTCCCAGGTTCTCAGTTTCTCAGTGCCTCAGTGTCTCAGGGTCTCTGGTTCTCTGGGTCTCAGTGTCTCAGTGTCTCAGGGTCTCAGTGTCACAGCGTCTCAGTATCTAAGCGTCTCTGTGTCTCTGTGTCTCAGGATCTCAGTGTCTCAGTGTCTCAAGGTGTCAGGGTCTCTGGGTTCATGGGTCTCATTGTCACAGTGTCTCAGGGTCTCTGGGTCTCTGGGTCTGTGTGTCTCAGGGTCTCTGGGTCTCAGTGTCTCAGTGTCTCAGGGTCTCAGTGTCTCAGTGTCTCAGGGTCTCTGGTTCTCAGGGTCTCAGTGTGCCAGTGTCTCAGGGTCTCAGGGTCTCAGGGTCTCAGTTTCTCAGTGTCTCAGTGTCTCAGGGTCTCTGGTTCTCTGGGTCTCAGTGTCTCAGTGTCTCAGGGTCTCAGTGTCACAGCATCTCAGCGTCTAAGCGCCTCTGTGTCTCAGGGTCTCAGTGTCTCATGTCTCAAGGTCTCAGGGTCTCTGGGTTCAACGGTCTCATTGTCGCAGTGTCTCAGGGTCTCTGGGTCTCTGGGTCTGTGTGTCTCAGGGTTTCTGGGTCTCAGTGTCTCAGTGTCTCAGGTCTCAGTGTCTCAGGGTCTCAAGGTCTCTGGTTCTCAGGTTCTCAGGGTCTCAGTGTGTCAGTGTCTCAGGGCCTCAGTTTCTCGGTGTCTCAGTGTCTCAGGGTCTCTGGTTCTCTGGGTCTCAGTGTCTCAGGGTCACAGTGTCACAGCGTCTCAGTGTCTCAGCTTCTCAGTGTCTCACGGTCTCAGGGTCTCAGGGTCACAGGGTCTCAGTGCCGCAGGGTCTCAAGGTCTCAGGGTCTCTGGGTTCATGAGTCTCAGGGTCTCAAGGTCTCAGGGTCTCTGGGTTCATGAGTCTCAGGGTCTCAGTGTCGCATTGTCTCAGGGCCTTTGGGTTTCTAGGTCTATGGGTCACTGGATCTCAGTGCCTCAGGCTCTCTGGTTCTCTGTGTCTCAGTGTCTCATTGTCTCAGTGTCTCTGGGTCTCTGGGTCTCAGGGTCTCTGTGTCTCTTTGTCTCAGTGTCTCAGGGTCTCTGGTTCTCAGTGTCTCAGGGTCTTCGAGTCTCTGAGTGTCTGTCTCAGAGTCTCAGGTCTCAGTGTCTCAGGGCCTCAGTGTCTCCGGATCTCTGGGTCTCAGGATTTCAGTGTCTCAGCTTCTCAGTGTCTCAGTGTCTCAGGGTCTCAGCGTCACAGGGTCTCTGGGTCTCTGGATCTCTGGGTCTCAGGGTTTCAGTGTCTCAGGGTCTCAGTGTCTCAGGGTCTCAGTGTCTCAGGGTCTCAGTGTCTCTGGATCTCTGGATCTCTGGGTCTCAGGGTTTCAGTGTCTCAGGGTCTCAGTGTCTCAGTGTCTCTGGGTCTCTGGATCTCTGGGTCTCAGGGTCTTAGGGTCTCAGTGTCTCAGGGTCTCAGTTTCTCAGGGTCTCAGTGTCTCAGGGTCTCTGGGCATCTGGGTCTCTGATTCACTGGGTGTCAGGGTCTCTGAGTTTCAGTCTTTCAGTGTCTCTGGTTCTCAGTGTCTCAGTTTCTCAGGGTCTCAGTGTCTCAGGGTCTCAGTATCTCAGCGTCTCAGTGTCTCAGGGTCTCTGTGTCTCTGCGTCTCTGGGTCTAATTGTCGCATTGTCTCAGGGCCTTTGGGTTTCTAGGTCTATGGGTCACTGGGTCTCATTGCCTCAAGGTCTCTGGGTCTCTGTGTCTCAGTGTCTCAGGGTCACATTGTCTCAGTATCTCAGGGTCTCAGGGTCTTAGTGTCTCAGGGTCTCAGTGTCTGAGTGTCTCAGTGTCTCAGGGTCACTGTGTCTCAGTGCCTCAGGGTCTCTGGTTCTCTGGGCCTCAGTGTCTCGGGGTCTCAGTACCTCAGCGTCTCAGTGTCTCATTGTGTCAGTCTCTCATTGACTCATTGTCTCAGGTTCTCAGTGTCTCAGTGTCTCAGGGTCTCAGTGTCTCCGGATCTCTGGGTCTCAGGATTTCAGTGTCTCAGCTTCTCAGTGTCTCAGTGTCTCAGGGTCTCAGCGTCACAGGGTCTCTGGGTCTCTGGATCTCTGGGTCTCAGGGTTTCAGTGTCTCAGGGTCTCAGTGTCTCAGGGTCTCAGTGTCGCAGGGTCTCAGTGTCTCTGGATCTCTGGGTCTCAGGGTTTCAGTGTCTCAGGGTCTCAGTGTCTCAGGGTCTCAGTGTCGCAGGGTCTCAGTGTCTCTGGATCTCTGGATCTCTGGGTCTCAGGGTTTCAGTGTCTCAGGGTCTCAGTGTCTCAGGGTCTCAGTGTCTCAGTGTCTCTGGGTCTCTGGATCTCTGGGTCTCAGGGTCTTAGGGTCTCAGTGTCTCAGGGTCTCATTGTCTCAAGGTCTCAGTGTCACAGTATCTCAGTGTCTCAGTGTCTGTGTGTCTCAGGGTCTCAGTGTCTCAGTGTCTCAGTGTCTGAGTGTCTCAGGGTCTCTGTGTCTCAGTATCTCTGTGTCTCTGGGTCTCTGGTTCTCAGCATCTCAGGGCCTCTGGGTCTCAGGGTCTCTGGGTCTCAGGGTCTCCGTATCTCAGTGTCATAGGGTCTGAGGGTCTCAAGGTCTCAGTGTCTCAATGTCTCAGGGTCTCTGGGTCGCAGAGTCTGTGGGTCTCGGCGTCTGTGGGTCTCTGGATCTGAGGGTTTCTGGGTCTCTGGGTCTCAGTTTCAAAGGGTCTCAGGGTCTAAAGGTCTCAGTGTTGCAGTGTCTCAGTGTCTTAGTGTCTCAGCTTCGCAGTGTCACAGCGTCTCAGTGTCTCAGGGTCTCAGTGCCTCAGGGTCTCAGTGCCTCAGGGTCTCAGGGTCTCAGTGACCCAGAGTCTCAGTGTCTCAGTGTCTCTGTGTCTCAGGGTCTCTGATTCTCTGGTTCTCTGTGTCTCAGTGTCTCGGGGTCTCAGGGTCTCAGGGTCTCAGTTTCTCAGTGTCTCAGTGTCTCTGGGTCTGTGTGTCTCTGGGTCTCCGGGTCTCAGTGTCTCAGGGTCACAGTGTCCCAGGGTCTCAGTTTCTCAGGGTCTCAGGTTCTCAGTTTTTCAGTGTCTCAGTGTCTCAGGGTCTCTGGTTCTCTGAGTCTCAGTGTCTCAGTGTCTCAGGGTCTCAGTGTCACAGCGTCTCAGTATCTAAGCGTCTCTGTGTCTCTGTGTCTCAGGGTCTCAGTGTCTCAGTGTCTCAAGGTGTCAGGGTCTCTGGGTTCATGGGTCTCATTGTCACAGTGTCTCAGGGTCTCTGGGTCTGTGTGTCTCAGGGTCTCTGGGTCTCAGTGTCTCAGTGTCTCAGGGTCTCAGTGTCTCAGTGTCTCAGGGTCTCTGGTTCTCAGGGTCTCAGTGTGCCAGTGTCTCAGGTCTCAGGGTCTCAGGGTCTCAGTTTCTCAGTGTCTCAGTGTCTCTGGGTCTGTGTGTCTCTGGGTCTCCGGGTCTCAGTGTCTCAGGGTCACAATGTCCCAGGGTCTCAGTGTCTCAGGGTCCCAGGTTCTCAGTTTCTCAGTGCCTCAGTGTCTCAGGGTCTCTTGTTCTCAGTGTCTCAGTGTCTCAGGGTCTCAGTGTCACAGCCTCTCAGTATCTAAGCGTCTCTGTGTCTCAGGATCTCAGTGTCTCAGTGTCTCAGTGTCTCAAGGTGTCAGGGTCTCTGGGTTCATGGGTCTCATTGTCACAGTGTCTCAGGGTCTCTGGGTCTCTGGGTCTGTGTGTCTCAGGGTCTTTGGGTCTCAGTGTCTCAGGGTCTCAGTGTCTCAGGGTCTCAGGGTCTCTGGTTCTCAGGGTCTCAGTGTGCCAGTGTCTCAGGGTCTCAGGGTCTCAGTTTCTCAGTGTCTCAGTGTCTCAGGGTCTCTGGTTCTCTGGGTCTCAGTGTCTCAGTGTCTCAGGGTCTCAGTGTCACAGCATCTCAGTGTCTAAGCGCCTCTGTGTCTCAGGGTTTCAGTGTCTCATGTCTCAAGGTCTCAGGGTCTCTGGGTTCAACGGTCACAGTGTCTCAGGGTCTCTGGGTCTCTGGGCCTGTGTGTCTCAGGGTCTCTGGGTCTCAGTGTCTCAGTGTCTCAGTGTCTCAGTGTCTCAGGTCTCAGTGTCTCAGGGTCTCTGGGTCTCAGTGTCTCAGTGTCTCAGGGTCTCTGGGTCTCTGGTTCTCAGGGTCTCAGTGTGCCAGTGTCTCAGGGTCTCAGGGTCTCAGTCTCTCAGCGTCTCAGTGTCTCAATGTCTCTGTGTCTCTGCGTCTCTGGGTCTAAGTGTCGCATTGTTTCGGAGCCTTTGGGTTTCTAGGTCTATGGGTCACATGGTCTCAGTGCCTCAGGCTCTCTGGGTCTCTGTGTCTCAGTGTCTCAGTGTCTCATTGTCTCAGTGTCTCTGGGTCTCTGGGTCTCAGGGTCTCTGTGTCTCTTTGTCTCAGTGTCTCAGGGTCTCTGGTTCTCAGTGTCTCAGTGTCTCAGGGTCTTCGAGTCTCTGAGTGTCTGTCTCAGAGTCTCAGGTCTCAGTGTCTCAGGGCCTCAGTGTCTCCGGATCTCTGGGTCTCAGGATTTCAGTGTCTCAGCTTCTCAGTGTCTCAGGGTCTCAGCGTCACAGGGTCTCTGGGTCTCTGGATCTCTGGGTCTCAGGGTTTCAGTGTCTCAGGGTCTCAGTGTCTCAGGGTCTCAGTGTCTCAGGGTCTCAGTGTCTCTGGATCTCTGGATCTCTGGGTCTCAGGGTTTCAGTGTCTCAGGGTCTCAGTGCCTCTGGGTCTCTGGATCTCTGGGTCTCAGGGTCTTAGGGTCTCAGTGTCTCAGGGTCTCAGTTTCTCAGGGTCTCAGTGTCTCAGGGTCTCTGGGCATCTGGGTCTCTGATTCACTGGGTGTCAGGGTCTCTGAGTTTCAGTCTTTCAGTGTCTCTGGTTCTCAGTGTCTCAGTTTCTCAGGGTCTCAGTGTCTCAGGGTCTCAGTATCTCAGCGTCTCAGTGTCTCAGGGTCTCTGTGTCTCTGCGTCTCTGGGTCTAATTGTCGCATTGTCTCAGGGCCTTTGGGTTTCTAGGCCTATGGGTCACTGGGTCTCATTGCCTCAAGGTCTCTGGGTCTCTGTGTCTCAGTGTCTCAGGGTCACATTGTCTCAGTATCTCAGGGTCTCAGTGTCCCAGGGTCTCAGTGTCTGAGTGTCTCAGTGTCTCAGGGTCACTGTGTCTCAGTGTCTCAGGGTCTCTGGTTCTCTGGGCCTCAGTGTCTCGGGGTCTCAGTACCTCAGCGTCTCAGTGTCTCATTGTGTCAGTCTCTCATTGACTCATTGTCTCAGGTTCTCAGCTTCTCAGGTTCTCAGTGTCTCAGTGTCTCAGGGTCTCAGTGTCTCAGGGTCAGTGTCTCCGGATCTCTGGGTCTCAGGATTTCAGTGTCTCAGCTTCTCAGTGTCTCAGTGTCTCAGGGTCTCAGTGTCACAGGGTCTCTGGGTCTCTGGATCTCTGGGTCTCAGGGTTTCAGTGTCTCAGTGTCTCAGGGTCTAAGCGTCACAGGGTCTCTGGGTCTCTGGATCTCTGGGTCTCAGGGGTTCAGTGTCTCAGGGTCTCAGTGTCTCAGGGTCTCAGTGTCTTAGGGTCTCAGTGTCTCTGGATCTGGATCTCTGGGTCTCAGGGTTTCAGTGTCTCAGGGTCTCAGTGTCTCAGTGCCTCTGGGTCTCTGGATCTCTGGGACTCAGGGTCTTAGGGTCTCAGTGTCTCAGGGTCTCAGTTTCTCAGGGTCTCAGTGTCTCAGGGTCTCTGGGCATCTGGGTCTCTGATTCACTGGGTGTCAGGGTCTCTGAGTTTCAGTCTTTCAGTGTCTCTGGTTCTCAGTGTCTCAGTTTCTCAGGGTCTCAGTGTCTCAGGGTCTCAGTATCTCAGCGTCTCAGTGTCTCAGGGTCTCTGTGTCTCTGCGTCTCTGGGTCTAATTGTCGCATTGTCTCAGGGCCTTTGGGTTTCTAGGCCTATGGGTCACTGGGTCTCATTGCCTCAAGGTCTCTGGGTCTCTGTGTCTCAGTGTCTCAGGGTCACATTGTCTCAGTATCTCAGGGTCTCAGGGTCTCAGTGTCCCAGGGTCTCAGTGTCTGAGTGTCTCAGTGTCTCAGGGTCACTGTGTCTCAGTGTCTCAGGGTCTCTGGTTCTCTGGGCCTCAGTGTCTCGGGGTCTCAGTACCTCAGCGTCTCAGTGTCTCATTGTGTCAGTCTCTCATTGACTCATTGTCTCAGGTTCTCAGCTTCTCAGGTTCTCAGTGTCTCAGTGTCTCAGGGTCTCAGTGTCTCAGGGTCTCAGTGTCTCCGGATCTCTGGGTCTCAGGATTTCAGTGCCTCAGCTTCTCAGTGTCTCAGTGTCTCAGGGTCTCAGCGTCACAGGGTCTCTGGGTCTCTGGATCTCTGGGTCTCAGGGTTTCAGTGTCTCAGGGTCTCAGTGTCTCAGGGTCTCAGTGTCGCAGGGTCTCAGTGTCTCTGGATCTCTAGATCTCTGGGTCTCAGGGTTTCAGTGTCTCAGGGTCTCAGTGTCTCAGGGTCTCAGTGTTTCAGTGTCTCTGGGTCTCTGGATCTCTGGGTCTCAGGGTCTTAGGGTCTCAGTGTCTCAGGGTCTCAGTGTCTCAGGGTCTCAGTGTCTCACGGTCTCTGGGCATCTGGGTCTCTGATTCACTGGGTGTCAGGGTCTCTGAATTTCAGTCTTTCAGTGTCTCTGGTTCTCAGTGTCTCAGTTTCTCAGGGTCTCAGTGTCTCAGAGTCTCCGAGTCACAGGGCCTCAGGGTCTCAGTGTCTCAGTGTCTCATTGTCTCAAGGTCTCAGTGTCTCAGTATCTCAGTGTCTCAGTGTCTGTGTGTCTCAGGGTCTCAATGTCCCAGTGTCTCAGTGTCTGAGTGTCTCAGGGTCTCTGTGTCTCAGTGTCTCTGTGTCTCTGGGTCTCTGGTTCTCAGCATCTCAGGGCCTCTGGGTCTCAGGGTCTCAGTGTCTCCGTATCTCAGTGTCATAGGGTCTGAGGGTCTCAAGGTCTCAGTGTCTCAGTGTCTCAATGTCTCAGGGTCTCTGGGTCGCAGAGTCTGTGGGTCTCGGCGTCTGTGGGTCTCTGGATCTGAGGGTTTCTGGGTCTCTGGGTCTCAGTTTCACAGGGTCTCAGGGTCTAAAGGTCTCAGTGTTGCAGTGTCTCAGTGTCTTAGTGTCTCAGCTTCGCAGTGTCACAGCGTCTCAGTGTCTCAGGGTCTCAGTGCCTCAGGGTCTCAGTGCCTCAGGGTCTCAGGGTCTCAGTGACCCAGAGTCTCAGTGTCTCAGTGTCTCAGGGTCTCTGATTCTCTGGTTCTCTGTGTCTCAGTGTCTCGGGGTCTCAGGGTCTCAGGGTCCCAGTTTCTCAGTGTCTCAGTGTCTCTGGGTCTGTGTGTCTCTGGGTCTCTGGGTCTCCGGGTCTCAGTGTCTCAGGGTCACAGTGTCCCAGGGTCTCAGTGTCTCAGGGTCTCAGGTTCTCAGTTTTTCAGTGTCTCAGTGTCTCAGGGTCTCTGGTTCTCTGGGTCTCAGTGTCTCAGTGTCTCAGGGTCTCAGTGTCACAGCGTCTCAGTATCTAAGCGTCTCTGTGTCTCTGTGTCTCAGGGTCTCAGTGTCTCAAGGTCTCAGGGTCTCTGGGTTCATGGGTCTCATTGTCACAGTGTCTCAGGGTCTCTGGGTCTCTGGGTCTGTGTGTCTCAGGGTCTCTGGGTCTCAGTGTCTCAGTGTCTCAGGGTCTCAGTGTCTCAGGGTCTCTGGTTCTCAGGGTCTCAGTGTGCCAGTGACTCAGGGCCTCAGGGTCTCAGTTTCTCAGTGTCTCAGGGTCTCTGGTTCTCTGGGTCTCAGTGTCTCAGTGTCTCAGGGTCTCAGTGTCACAGCGTCTCAGTATCTAAGCGTCTCTGTGTCTCAGGGTCTCAGTGTCTCATGTCTCAAGGTCTCAGGGTCTCTGGGTTCATGGGTCTCATTGTCACAGTGTCTCAGGGTCTCTGGGTCTCTGGGTCTGTGTGTCTCAGTGTCTCAGTGTCTCAGTGTCTCAGGGTCTCAGTGTCTCAGGGTCTCTGGGTCTCTGGTTCTCAGGGTCTCAGTGTGCCAGTGTCTCAGGGTCTCAGGGTCTCAGTTTCTCAGTGTCTCAGTGTCTCAGGGTCTCTGGTTCTCTGGGTCTCAGTGTGTCAGTGTCTCAGGGTCACAGTGTCACAGCGTCTCAGTGTCTCAGCTTCTCAGTGTCTCATGGTCTCAGAGTCTCAGGGTCACAGGGTCTCAGTGTCGCAGGGTCTCAAGGTCTCAGGGTCTCTGGGTTCATGGGTCTCAGGGTCTCAGTCTCTCAGCGTCTCAGTGTCTCAGGGTCTCTGTGTCTCTGCGTCTCTGTGTCTCTGGGTCTAAGTGTCGCATTGTCTCAGGGCCTTTGGGTTTCTAGGTCTATGGGTCACTGGATCTCAGTGCCTCAGGCTCTCTGGGACTCTGTGTCTCAGTGTCTCAGTGTCTCATTGTCTCAGTGTCTCTGGGTCTCTGGGTCTCAGGGTGTCTGTGTCTCTTTGTCTCAGTGTCTCAGGGTCTCTGGTTCTCAGTGTCTCAGTGTCTCAGGGTCTTCGAGTCTCTGAGTCTCAGTATCTAAGCGTCTCTGTGTCTCTGTGTCTCAGGATCTCAGTGTCTCAGTGTCTCAAGGTGTCAGGGTCTCTGGGTTCATGGGTCTCATTGTCACAGTGTCTCAGGGTCTCTGGGTCTCTGGGTCTGTGTGTCTCAGGGTCTCTGGGTCTCAGTGTCTCAGTGTCTCAGGGTCTCAGTGTCTCAGTGTCTCAGGGTCTCTGGTTCTCAGGGTCTCAGTGTGCCAGTGTCTCAGGGTCTCAGGGTCTCAGGGTCTCAGTTTCTCAGTGTCTCAGTGTCTCAGGGTCTCTGGTTCTCTGGGTCTCAGTGTCTCAGTGTCTCAGGGTCTCAGTGTCACAGCATCTCAGCGTCTAAGCGCCTCTGTGTCTCAGGGTCTCAGTGTCTCATGTCTCAAGGTCTCAGGGTCTCTGGGTTCAACGGTCTCATTGTCGCAGTGTCTCAGGGTCTCTGGGTCTCTGGGTCTGTGTGTCTCAGGGTCTCTGGGTCTCAGTGTCTCAGTGTCTCAGGTCTCAGTGTCTCAGGGTCTCAAGGTCTCTGGTTCTCAGGGTCTCAGTGTGTCAGTGTCTCAGGGCCTCAGTTTCTCGGTGTCTCAGTGTCTCAGGGTCTCTGGTTCTCTGGGTCTCAGTGTCTCAGGGTCACAGTGTCACAGCGTCTCAGTGTCTCAGCTTCTCAGTGTCTCACGGTCTCAGGGTCTCAGGGTCACAGGGTCTCAGTGCCGCAGGGTCTCAAGGTCTCAGGGTCTCTGGGTTCATGAGTCTCAGGGTCTCAAGGTCTCAGGGTCTCTGGGTTCATGAGTCTCAGGGTCTCAGTGTCGCATTGTCTCAGGGCCTTTGGGTTTCTAGGTCTATGGGTCACTGGATCTCAGTGCCTCAGGCTCTCTGGTTCTCTGTGTCTCAGTGTCTCATTGTCTCAGTGTCTCTGGGTCTCTGGGTCTCAGGGTCTCTGTGTCTCTTTGTCTCAGTGTCTCAGGGTCTCTGGTTCTCAGTGTCTCAGGGTCTTCGAGTCTCTGAGTGTCTGTCTCAGAGTCTCAGGTCTCAGTGTCTCAGGGCCTCAGTGTCTCCGGATCTCTGGGTCTCAGGATTTCACTGTCTCAGCTTCTCAGTGTCTCAGTGTCTCAGGGTCTCAGTGTCACAGGGTCTCTGGGTCTCTGGATCTCTGGGTCT
Source organism: Carcharhinus amblyrhynchos (assembly GCF_965287045.1). NCBI lineage: Eukaryota > Metazoa > Chordata > Chondrichthyes > Carcharhiniformes > Carcharhinidae > Carcharhinus > Carcharhinus amblyrhynchos. Next base: position 262,196 of record NW_027649833.1, on the reverse strand, counting down.
CAGGGTTTCAGTGTCTCAGGGTCTCAGTGTCTCAGGGTCTCAGTGTCTCAGGGTCTCAGTGTCTCTGGATCTCTGGATCTCTGGGTCTCAGGGTTTCAGTGTCTCAGGGTCTCAGTGTCTCAGTGTCTCTGGGTCTCTGGATCTCTGGGTCTCAGGGTCTTAGGGTCTCAGTGTCTCAGGGTCTCAGTTTCTCAGGGTCTCAGTGTCTCAGGGTCTCTGGGCATCTGGGTCTCTGATTCACTGGGTGTCAGGGTCTCTGAGTTTCAGTCTTTCAGTGTCTCTGGTTCTCAGTGTCTCAGTTTCTCAGGGTCTCAGTGTCTCAGGGTCTCAGTATCTCAGCGTCTCAGTGTCTCAGGGTCTCTGTGTCTCTGCGTCTCTGGGTCTAATTGTCGCATTGTCTCAGGGCCTTTGGGTTTCTAGGCCTATGGGTCACTGGGTCTCATTGCCTCAAGGTCTCTGGGTCTCTGTGTCTCAGTGTCTCAGGGTCACATTGTCTCAGTATCTCAGGGTCTCAGGGTCTTAGTGTCTCAGGGTCTCAGTGTCTGAGTGTCTCAGTGTCTCAGGGTCACTGTGTCTCAGTGCCTCAGGGTCTCTGGTTCTCTGGGCCTCAGTGTCTCGGGGTCTCAGTACCTCAGCGTCTCAGTGTCTCATTGTGTCAGTCTCTCATTGACTCATTGTCTCAGGTTCTCAGTGTCTCAGTGTCTCAGGGTCTCAGTGTCTCCGGATCTCTGGGTCTCAGGATTTCAGTGTCTCAGCTTCTCAGTGTCTCAGTGTCTCAGGGTCTCAGCGTCACAGGGTCTCTGGGTCTCTGGATCTCTGGGTCTCAGGGTTTCAGTGTCTCAGGGTCTCAGTGTCTCAGGGTCTCAGTGTCGCAGGGTCTCAGTGTCTCTGGATCTCTGGGTCTCAGGGTTTCAGTGTCTCAGGGTCTCAGTGTCTCAGGGTCTCAGTGTCGCAGGGTCTCAGTGTCTCTGGATCTCTGGATCTCTGGGTCTCAGGGTTTCAGTGTCTCAGGGTCTCAGTGTCTCAGGGTCTCAGTGTCTCAGTGTCTCTGGGTCTCTGGATCTCTGGGTCTCAGGGTCTTAGGGTCTCAGTGTCTCAGGGTCTCATTGTCTCAAGGTCTCAGTGTCACAGTATCTCAGTGTCTCAGTGTCTGTGTGTCTCAGGGTCTCAGTGTCTCAGTGTCTCAGTGTCTGAGTGTCTCAGGGTCTCTGTGTCTCAGTATCTCTGTGTCTCTGGGTCTCTGGGTCTCAGCATCTCAGGGCCTCTGGGTCTCAGGGTCTCTGGGTCTCAGGGTCTCCGTATCTCAGTGTCATAGGGTCTGAGGGTCTCAAGGTCTCAGTGTCTCAATGTCTCAGGGTCTCTGGGTCGCAGAGTCTGTGGGTCTCGGCGTCTGTGGGTCTCTGGATCTGAGGGTTTCTGGGTCTCTGGGTCTCAGTTTCAAAGGGTCTCAGGGTCTAAAGGTCTCAGTGTTGCAGTGTCTCAGTGTCTTAGTGTCTCAGCTTCGCAGTGTCACAGCGTCTCAGTGACCCAGAGTCTCAGTGTCTCAGTGTCTCTGTGTCTCTGTGTCTCAGGGTCTCTGATTCTCTGGTTCTCTGTGTCTCAGTGTCTCGGGGTCTCAGGGTCTCAGGGTCTCAGTTTCTCAGTGTCTCAGTGTCTCTGGGTCTGTGTGTCTCTGGGTCTGCGGGTCTCAGTGTCTCAGGGTCACAGTGTCCCAGGGTCTCAGTTTCTCAGGGTCTCAGGTTCTCAGTTTTTCAGTGTCTCAGTGTCTCAGGGTCTCTGGTTCTCTGAGTCTCAGTGTCTCAGTGTCTCAGGGTCTCAGTGTCACAGCGTCTCAGTATCTAAGCGTCTCTGTGTCTCTGTGTCTCAGGGTCTCAGTGTCTCAAGGTGTCAGGGTCTCTGGGTTCATGGGTCTCATTGTCACAGTGTCTCAGGGTCTCTGGGTCTGTGTGTCTCAGGGTCTCTGGGTCTCAGTGTCTCAGTGTCTCAGGGTCTCAGTGTCTCAGTGTCTCAGGGTCTCTGGTTCTCAGGGTCTCAGTGTGCCAGTGTCTCAGGGTCTCAGGGTCTCAGTTTCTCAGTGTCTCAGTGTCTCAGGGTCTCTGGGTTCATGAGTCTCAGGGTCTCAGTCTCTCAGCGTCTCAGTGTCTCATGGTCTCTGTGTCTCTGCGTCTCTGGGTCTAAGTGTCGCATTGTCTCAGGGCCTTTGGGTTTCTAGGTCTATGGGTCACTGGATCTCAGTGCCTCAGGCTCTCTGGTTCTCTGTGTCTCAGTGTCTCATTGTCTCAGTGTCTCTGGGTCTCTGGGTCTCAGGGTCTCAGTGTCTCTTTGTCTCAGTGTCTCAGGGTCTCTGGTTCTCAGTGTCTCAGGGTCTTCGAGTCTCTGAGTGTCTGTCTCAGAGTCTCAGGGTCTCAGTGTCTCAGGGTCTCAGTGTCTCCGGATCTCTGGGTCTCAGGATTTCAGTGTCTCAGCTTCTCAGTATCTCAGGGTCTCAGCGTCACAGGGTCTCTGGGTCTCTGGATCTCTGGGTCTCAGGGTTTCAGTGTCTCAGGGTCTCAGTGTCTCAGGGTCTCAGTGTCTCAGTGTCTCTGGGTCTCTGGATCTCTGGTTCTCTGGGTCTCAGTGTCTCAGTGTCTCAGGGTCTCAGTGTCACAGCGTCTCAGTATCTAAGCGTCTCTGTGTCTCTGTGTCTCAGGGTCTCAGTGTCTCAGTGTTTCAAGGTCTCAGGGTCTCTGGGTTCATGGGTCTCATTGTCACAGTGTCTCAGGGTCTCTGGGTCTGTGTGTCTCAGGGTCTCTGGGTCTCAGTGTCTCAGGGTCTCAGTGTCTCAGTGTCTGAGTGTCTCAGGGTCTCTGTGTCTCAGTGTCTCTGTGTCTCTGGGTCTCTGGTTCTCAGCATCTCAGGGCCTCTGGGTCTCAGGGTCTCAGTGTCTCCGTATCTCAGTGTCATAGGGTCTGAGGGTCTCAAGGTCTCAGTGTCTCAGTGTCTCAATGTCTCAGGGTCTCTGGGTCGCAGAGTCTGTGGGTCTCGGCGTCTGTGGGTCTCTGGATCTGAGGGTTTCTGGGTCTCTGGGTCTCAGTTTCACAGGGTCTCAGGGTCTAAAGGTCTCAGTGTTGCAGTGTCTCAGTGTCTTAGTGTCTCAGCTTCACAGTGTCACAGCGTCTCAGTGTCTCAGGGTCTCAGTGCCTCAGGGTCTCAGTGCCTCAGGGTCCCAGGGTCTCAGTGACCCAGAGTCTCAGTGTCTCAGTGTCTCTGTGTCTCAGGGTCTCTGATTCTCTGGTTCTCTGTGTCTCAGTGTCTCGGGGTCTCAGGGTCTCAGGGTCTCAGGGTCCCAGTTTCTCAGTGTCTCAGTGTCTCTGGGTCTGTGTGTCTCTGGGTCTCTGGGTCTCCGGGTCTCAGTGTCTCAGGGTCACAGTGTCCCAGGGTCTCAGTGTCTCAGGGTCTCAGGTTCTCAGTTTTTCAGTGTCTCAGTGTCTCAGGGTCTCTGGTTCTCTGGGTCTCAGTGTCTCAGTGTCTCAGGGTCTCAGTGTCACAGCGTCTCAGTATCTAAGCGTCTCTGTGTCTCTGTGTCTCAGGGTCTCAGTGTCTCAAGGTCTCAGGGTCTCTGGGTTCATGGGTCTCATTGTCACAGTGTCTCAGGGTCTCTGGGTCTCTGGGTCTGTGTGTCTCAGGGTCTCTGGGCCTCAGTGTCTCAGTGTCTCAGGGTCTCAGTGTCTCAGGGTCTCTGGTTCTCAGGGTCTCAGTGTGCCAGTGACTCAGGGCCTCAGGGTCTCAGTTTCTCAGTGTCTCAGGGTCTCTGGTTCTCTGGGTCTCAGTGTCTCAGTGTCTCAGGGTCTCAGTGTCACAGCGTCTCAGTATCTAAGCGTCTCTGTGTCTCAGGGTCTCAGTGTCTCATGTCTCAAGGTCTCAGGGTCTCTGGGTTCATGGGTCTCATTGTCACAGTGTCTCAGGGTCTCTGGGTCTCTGGGTCTGTGTGTCTCAGGGTCTCTGGGTCTCAGTGTCTCAGTGTCTCAGGGTCTCAGTGTCTCAGGGTCTCTGGTTCTCAGGGTCTCAGTGTGCCAGTGACTCAGGGCCTCAGGGTCTCAGTTTCTCAGTGTCTCAGGGTCTCTGGTTCTCTGGGTCTCAGTGTCTCAGTGTCTCAGGGTCTCAGTGTCACAGCGTCTCAGTATCTAAGCGTCTCTGTGTCTCAGGGTCTCAGTGTCTCATGTCTCAAGGTCTCAGGGTCTCTGGGTTCATGGGTCTCATTGTCACAGTGTCTCAGGGTCTCTGGGTCTCTGGGTCTGTGTGTCTCAGTGTCTCAGTGTCTCAGGGTCTCAGTGTCTCAGGGTCTCTGGGTCTCTGGTTCTCAGGGTCTCAGTGTGCCAGTGTCTCAGGGTCTCAGGGTCTCAGTTTCTCAGTGTCTCAGTGTCTCAGGGTCTCTGGTTCTCTGGGTCTCAGTGTGTCAGTGTCTCAGGGTCACAGTGTCACAGCGTCTCAGTGTCTCAGCTTCTCAGTGTCTCATGGTCTCAGAGTCTCAGGGTCACAGGGTCTCAGTGTCGCAGGGTCTCAAGGTCTCAGGGTCTCTGGGTTCATGGGTCTCAGGGTCTCAGTCTCTCAGCGTCTCAGTGTCTCAGGGTCTCTGTGTCTCTGCGTCTCTGTGTCTCTGGGTCTAAGTGTCGCATTGTCTCAGGGCCTTTGGGTTTCTAGGTCTATGGGTCACTGGATCTCAGTGCCTCAGGCTCTCTGGGACTCTGTGTCTCAGTGTCTCAGTGTCTCATTGTCTCAGTGTCTCTGGGTCTCTGGGTCTCAGGGTCTCTGTGTCTCTTTGTCTCAGTGTCTCAGGGTCTCTGGTTCTCAGTGTCTCAGTGTCTCAGTGTCTCAGGGTCTTCGAGTCTCTGAGTGTCTGTCTCAGAGTCTCAGGGTCTCAGTGTCTCAGGGTCTCAGTGTCTCCGGATCTCTGGGTCTCAGGATTTCAGTGTCTCAGCTTCTCAGGGTCTCAGGGTCTCAGCGTCACAGGGTCTCTGGGTCTCTGGATCTCTGGGTCTTAGGGTTTCAGTGTCTCAGGGTCTCAGTGTCTCAGGGTCTCAGTGTCTCAGTGTCTCTGGGTCTCTGGATCTCTGGTTCTCTGGGTCTCAGTGTTTCAGTGTCTCAGGGTCTCAGTGTCACAGCGTCTGAGTATCTAAGCGTCTCTGTGTCTCTGTGTCTCAGGGTCTCAGTGTCTCAGTGTCTCAAGGTGTCAGGGTCTCTGGGTTCATGGGTCTCATTGTCTCAGTGTCTCAGGGTCTCTGGGTCTCTGGCTCTCAGCGTCTCAGGGCCTCTGGGTCTCAGGGTCTCTGGGTCTCAGTGTCTCCGTATCTCACTGTCATAGGGTCTGAGGGTCTCAAGGTCTCAGTGTCTCAGTGTCTCAATGTCTCAGGGTCTGTGGGTCGCAGGGTCTGTGGGTCTCAGCGTCTGTGGGTCTCTGGATCTGAGGTTTTCTGGGTCTCTGGGTCTCAGTTTCACAGGGTCTCAGGGTCTCTGGGTATCTGGGTCTCTGGTTCACTGGGTGTCAGGGTCTCTGAGTTTCAGTGTTTCAGTGTCTCTGGTTCTCAGTGTCTCAGTTTCTCAGGGTCTCTGGGTCTCAGGGTCTCAGGGTCTCAGTGTCTCAGAGTCTCAGAGTCTCAGAATCACAGAGCCTCAGGGTCTCAGGGTCTCAGTGTCTCAGTGTCTCAATGTCTCAAGGTCTCAGTGTCTCAGTGTCTCAGTGTCTCAGGGTCTCTGGTTCTCTGGGTCTCAGTCTCTCAGTGTCTCGGGGTCTCAGTGTCTCAGTGTCTCAATCTCTCAGTGTCTCAGGGTCTCAGTGTCTCAATGTCTCTGTGTCTCTGGGTCTCAGTGTCTCAGGGTCTCAATGTCCCAGTGTCTCAGTGTCTGAGTGTCTCAGGATCTCTGTGTCTCAGTGTCTCTGGCTCTCTGGGTCTCTGGCTCTCAGCGTCTCAGGGCCTCTGGGTCTCAGGGTCTCTGGCTCTCTGGGTCTGAGTGTCTCCGTATCTCACTGTCATAGGGTCTGAGGGTCTCAAGGTCTCAGTGTCTCAGTGTCTCAATGTCTCAGGGTCTCTGGGTCGCAGGGTCTGTGGGTCTCAGCGTCTGTGGGTCTCTGGATCTGACGGTTTCTGGGTCTCTGGGTCTCAGTTTCACAGGGTCTCAGGGTCTAAAGGTCTCAGTGTTGCAGTGTCTCAGTGTCTTAGTGTCTCAGCTTCGCAGTGTCACAGCATCTCAGTGTCTCAGGGTCTCAGTGCCTCAGGGTCTCAGTGCCTCAGGGTCTCAGTGCCTCAGGGTCTCAGGGTCTCAGTGACCCAGAGTCTCAGTTTCTCAGGGTCTCTGGGCCTCGGTGTCTGTGGGCCTCTGGATCTGAGGGTTTCTGGGTCTCTGGGTCTCAGTTTCACAGGGTCTCAGGGTCTAAAGGCCTCAGTGTCCCAGTGTCTCAGTGTCTTAGTGTCTCAGCTTCTCAGTGTCACAGCGCCTCAGTGTCTCAGCGTCTCAGTGTCTCAGGGTCTCAGTGCCTCAGGGTCTCAGTGCCTCAGAGCCTCAGTGCCTCAGGGTCCCAGGGTCTCAGTGCTCAGGGTCTCAGTGCCGCAGGGTCTCAGGGTCTCAGTGACCCAGGGTCTCAGTATCTCAGTGTCTCAGGGTCTCAGTGTCTCAGTGTCTCAGAGTCTCTGGTTCTCTGGGTCTCAGTCTCTCAGTGTCTCGGGGTCTCAGTGTCTCAGTGTCTCAGGGTCTCAGTCTCTCAGTGCCCCAGGGTCTCAGTGTCTCAGTGTCTCGGTCTCACAGTGTCGCAGGGTCTCTGGGTATGTGTCTCAGTGTCTCTGGGTCTCTGGGTCTCAGGGTCCCAGTGTCTCAGGGTCTCTGGGTCTCAGTGTCTCTGGGTCTCTGTGTCTCAGTGTCTCTGGGTCTCTCTGTCTGTGGGTCTCAGGGTCACAGTGTCCCAGGGTCTCAGGGTCTCAGTGTCTCAGGGTCTCAGGGTCTCAGTTTCTCAGTGTCTCAATGTCTCAGTGTCTCAGGGTCTCTGTGTCTCTGGGTCTCTGTGTCTCTGGGTCTTGGGTCTCAGTGTCTCAATATCTCAGGAACTCTGGGTCTCTGGGTCTCAGTGTCTCAGGGTCTTCGTGTCTAAGTGTCTCAGGTTCTCTGTGTCTCTGAGTTTCTGTGTCTCTGGTTCTCAGGGACTCTGGGTCTCTGGGTCTCAGTGTGTCAGGGTCCCAGTGTCTCAGGTCCTCTGTGTCTCTGGGTCTCAGTGTCTCAGTGTCTCAGGTTCTCTGGGTCTCAGTGTCTCAGTGCCTCAGGGTCTCAGGGTCTGTGGATCTCTGGGTCTCTGAGTCTCCGGGTCACAGTGTCTCAGGTTCTCTGGGTCTCTGTGTCTCATTGTCTCAGTGTCTCAGGTTCTATGGGTCTCTGGATCGCTTGGGTCTCATTGTCTCAGGGTCTCAGTGTCTCAGGGTCTCTGGGTCTCAGTGTCTCAGTGTCTCAGCGTCGCAGTGTCTCAGGGTCTCTGTGTCGCTGCGTCTCTGGGTCTAAGTGTTACATTGTCTCAGGGCCTCTGGGTTTCTAGGTCTATGGGTCACTGGGTCTCAGTGCCTCAGGGTCTCTGGGTCTCTGGGTCTCAGTGCTCAGTGTCTCATTGTCTCAGTGTCTCAGGGTCTCTGGGTTCTCTGGGTCTCAGTGTCTTCGTGTCTCAGGGTCTCTGGTTGTCAGTGTCTTAGTGTCTCAGGGTCTCAGGGTCTCTGAGTGTCTTTGTCTCAGAGTCTCAGGGTCTCAGTGTCTCAGGATGTCGGTGTTTCAGTGTCTCAGGGTCACTGAGTCTTTCGGTCTCTGGGTCTCAGTGTCGCAGTGTCTCAGGGCCTCTGTGTCTCTGGGTCTCTGGTTCTCTGGGTCTCTGAGTCACAGTGTCTCAGTGTCTCAGGGTCTCTGTGTGTGTGGGTCTCTGGGTCTCTGGGTCTCTGTGTCTCTGGGTCTCTGGGTCTCTGGGTCTCTGGGTTCATGGGTCTCAGGGTCTCAGTGTCTCAGTGTCTCTGGGTCTCTGGGTCTGTGTGTCTCTGGGTCTCCGGGTCTCAGTGTCTCAGGGTCTCTGGGTCCCTGGGTCTCTTGTTCTCAGGGTCTCAATTTCTCAGGGTCTCAAGGTCTCAGTGTCTCAGGGTCTTAGTGTCTCAGGGTCTCAGGGTCTCTGGGTCTCTGTGTCTCAGGGTCTCATTGTCTCAGTGTCTCAGGGTCTCATGTTCTCAGTGTCTCAATGCCTCAGCGTCTCAGTGACACAGTGTTGCAGAGTCTCAGGGCTTCATGTTCTCAGTGTCTCCATGTCTCAGCGTCTCAGCATTTCAGTGTCTCACTATCACAGTGTCGTAGGGTCTCTGGGTCTCTGAGTCTGGGTCTCTGAGTCTGTGTTTCAGCGTCTCTGGGTCTCTGGGAATCTGGGTCTCGGTGTCTCAGTATCTCAGGAACTCAGGATCTCAGGAACTCAAGGTCTCAGTGTCTCAGGGTTTCAGGGTCTCAGTGTCTCTGGGTCTCAGTGTCTCAGGGTCTCAGTGTCTCAGGGTCGCAGTGTCTCTGGATCTCTGGGTCTCCGGATTTCAGTGTCTCAGTGTCTCAGGGTCTCAGTGTCTCAATGCCTCTGTGTCTCTGGGTCTCTGGATCTCTGGGTCTCAGTGTCTCAGGGTCGCAGGGTCTCAGTATTTCAGTGTCTCAGGGTCTCTGGGTATCTGGGTCTCTGGTTCACTGGGTATCAGGGTCTCTGAGTTTCAGTGTTTCAGTGTCTCTGGTTCTCAGTGTCTCAGTTTCTCAGGGTCTCTGGGTCTCAGTGTCTCAGAGTCTCAGAATCACAGAGCCTCAGGGTCTCAGGGTCTCAGTGTCTCTGTGTCTCATTGTCTCATTGTCTCAGTGTCTCAGTATCTCAGGGTCTCAGTGTCTCTGTGTCTCAGGGGCTCAGTGCCACAGTGTCTCAGTGTCTGTGTGTCTCAGGGTCTCAGTGTCCCAGTGTCTCAGTGTCTGAGTGTCTCAGGGTCTCTGTGTCTCAGTGTCTCAGAGTCTCTGTGTCTCTGGGTCTCTGGCTCTCAGCGTCTCAGGGCCTCTGGGTCTCAGGGTCTCTGGGTCTCAGTGTCTCCGTATCTCAGTGTCATAGGGTCTGAGGGTCTCAAGGTCTCAGTGTCTCAGTGTCTCAATGTCTCAGGGTCTCTGGGTCGCAGGGTCTGTGGGTCTCGGCGTCTGTGGGTCTCTGGATCTGAGGGTTTCTGGGTCTCTGGGTCTCAGTTTCACAGGGTCTCAGGGTCTAAAGGTCTCAGTGTTGCAGTGTCTCAGTGTCTTAGTGTCTCAGCTTCTCAGTGTCACAGCGTCTCAGTGTCTCAGGGTCTCAGTGCCTCAGGGTCTCAGGGTCTCAGTGACCCAGAGTCTCAGTTTCTCAGGGTCTCTGGGCCTCGGCGTCTGTGGGCCTCTGGATCTGAGGGTTTCTGGGTCTCAGGGTCTCAGTTTCACAGGGTCTCAGGGTCTAAAGGCCTCAGTGTCCCAGTGCCTCAGTGTCTTAGTGTCTCAGCTTCTCAGTGTCACAGCGCCTCAGTGTCTCAGCGCCTCAGTGTCCCAGGGTCTCAGTGCCTCAGGGTCTCAGTGCCTCAGAGTCTCAGTGCCTCAGGGTCTCAGGGTCTCAGTGCTCAGGGTCTCAGTGCCTCAGGGTCTCAGGGTCTCAGTGACCCAGGGTCTCAGTGTCTCAGTGTCTCAGGGTCTCAGTGTCTCAGGGTCTCTGGTTCTCTGGGTCTCAGTCTCTCAGTGTCTCGGGGTCTCAGTGTCTCAGGGTTTCAGTCTCTCAGTGCCTCAGTGTCTCAGTGTCTCGGTCTCACAGTGTCTCAGGGTCTCTGGGTATGTGTCTCAGTGTCTCTGTGTCTCTGGGTCTCAGGGTCTCAGTGTCTCTGGGTCTCTGGGTCTCAGCGTCTCTGGGTCTCTGTGTCTCAGTGTCTCTGGGTCTCTCTGTCTGTGAGTCTCAGGGTCACAGTGTCCCAGGATCTCAGCGTCTCAGTGTCTCAGGGTCTCAGGGTCTCAGTTTCTCAGTGTCTCAATGTCTCAGTGTCTCAGGGTCTCTGTGTCTCTGGATCTCTGTGTCTCTGGGTCTTGGGTCTCAGTGTCTCAATATCTCAGGAACTCTGGGTTTCTGGGTCTCAGTGTATCAGGGTCTTTGTGTCTCAGTGTCTCAGGTTCTCTGCGTCTCTGAGTTTCTGTGTCTCTAGTTCTCAGGGACTCTGGGACTCTGGTTCTCTGGGTCTCAGTGTGTCAGGGACCCAGTGTCTCAGGTCCTCTATGTCTCTGGGTCTCAGTGTCTCAGTGTCTCAGGGTCTCTGGGTCTAAGTGTCTCAGTGCCTCAGGGTCTCAGGGTCTGTGGATCTCTGGGTCTCTGGGTCTCCGGGTCACAGTGTCTCAGGTTCTCTGGGTCTCAGTGTCTCAGTGTCTCATTGTCTCAGTGTCTCAGGTTCTATGGGTCTCTGGATCGCTTGGGTCTCATTGTCTCAGTGTCTCTGGGTCTCAGGGTCTCTGGGTCTCAGTGTCTCAGTGTCTCAGGGTCTCAGTGTCTCAGGGTCTCAGGGTCTCTGGGTTTCAGTGTCTCAGTGTCTCTGTGTCCCAGGGTCTCAGGGTCTCAATGTCTCTGTGTTTCAGCATGTCAGTGTCTCAGGGGCTCAGGGTCTCAGTGTCTCAGCGTCGCAGTGTCTCAGGGTCTCTGTGTCGCTGCATCTCTGGGTATAAGTGTTACATTGTCTCAGGGCCTCTGGGTTTCTAGGTCTATGGGTCACTGGGTCTCAGTGCCTCAGGGTCTCTGGGTCTCTGGGTCTCTGGGTCTCAGTGCTCAGTGTCTCATTGTCTCAGTGTCTCAGGGTCTCTGGGTTCTCTGGGTCTCAGTGTCTTCGTGTCTCAGGGTCTCTGGTTGTCAGTGTCTTAGTGTCTCAGGGTCTCTGGGTCTCTGAGTGTCTTTGTCTCAGAGTCTCAGGGTCTCAGTGTCTCAGGGTCTCGGTGTTTCAGTGTCTCAGGGTCACTAAGTCTTTCGGTCTCTGGGTCTCAGTGTCGCAGTGTCTCAGGGCCTCTGGGACTCTGGGTCTCTGGTTCTCTGGGTCTCAGTGTCGCAGTGTCTCAGGGCCTCTGGGACTCTGGGTCTCTGGTTCTCTGGGTCTCTGAGTCACAGTGTCTCAGTGTCTCAGGGTCTCTGTGTGTGTGGGTCTCTGGGTCTCTGGGTCTCTGGGATTTACTGTCTCAGTGTCTCTGGGTTTCTGGCTCTTTGGGTCTCAGTGTCTCTGTGTCTCAGGGTCTCTGGGTCTCTGGGTCTGTGTGTCTCTGGGTCTCCAGGTCTCAGTGTCTCAGGGTCTCTGGGTCTCTTGTTCTCAGGGTCTCAATTTCTCAGGGTCTCAATGTCTCAGTGTCTCAGGGTCTCAGGGTCTTAGTGTCTCAGGGTCTCAGGGTCTCTGGGTCTCTGTGTCACAGGGTCTCATTGTCTCAGTGTCTCAGGGTTTCATGTTCTCAGTGTCTCAATGCCTCAGCGTCTCAGTGACACAGTGTTGCAGAGTCTCAGGGCTTCATGTTCTCAGTGTCTCAGTGTCTCAATGTCTCAGCGTCTCAGCGTCTCAGTGTCTCAGTATCACAGTGTCGTAGGGTCTCTGGGTCTCTGAGTCTGTGTCTCAGCGTCTCTGGGTCTCTGGGTCTCAGGGTCTCAGCGTCTCTGGGTCTCTGGGAATCTGGGTCTCTGTGTCTCAGTGTCTCTGGGTCTCTGTTTCTGTGGGTCTTAGTGTCTCAGTGTGTCAGTGTCTCAGGGTCTGGGTCTCTGAGTCTTTGGGTCTCAGTGTCTCAGGGTCTCAGGGTCTCTGTGTCTCAGTGTCTCTGCATCTCTCTGTCTGTGGGTCTCAGTGTCTCAGTGTGTCAGTGTCTCAGGGTCTGGGTCTCTGGCTCTTTGGGTCTTAGTGTCTCAGTGTCTCTGGGTCTCAGGTTCTCTGGGTCTCAGGGTCTCAGTGTCTCAGTGTCTCAGTATCTCAGGAACTCTGGGTCTCTGGGTCTCAGTGTCTCGGGGTCTGAGTGTCTCAGTGTCTCAGGTTCTCTGCGGCTCTGAGTTTCTGTGTCTCTGGTTCTCAGGGACTCTGGGACTCTGGGTCTCTGGGTCTCAGTGTCTCAGGTTCCCTGTGTCTCTGGGTCTCAGTGTCTCTAGGTGTCAGTGTCTCAGGGTCTCAGGGTCCCTGGATCTCTGGGTCTCTGGGTCTCAGGGTCTCAGTGTCTCAGTGTCTCAGTGTCTCAAGATCTCTGGGTCTCTGCATCTCAGTGTCTCATTGTCTCAGTGTCTCAGGGTCTCTGGGTCTCAGTGTCTCAGGGTCTCAGTGTCACAGCATCTCAGTGTCTCAGCGTCTCAGTGTCTCACGGTCTCAGGGTCTCAGGGTCTCTGGGTCTGCATGTCTCAGTGTCTCTGGGTCTCTGTGTCTCCGGGTCTCAGTGTCTCAGTGTCTCAGAGTGTCTGGGTCTCAGTGTCTCAGGGTCTCTACGTCTCTTGTTCTCAGGGTCTCAATTTCTCAAGGTCTCAGTGTCTCAGTATCTCAATGTCTCAGGGTCTTAGTGTCTCAGTGTCTCAGGGTCTCATTGTCTCAGTGTCTCAGGGTCTCAGGGTCTCAGTGTCCCAGGGTCTCAGTGTCTAAGTGTCTCTGTGTCTCAGTGTCTCTGGGTCTCTGGCTCTCAGCGTCTCAGGGCCTTTGGGTCTCAGGGTCTCTGGGTCTCAGTGTCTCAGGATCTCAGTGTCTTAGGCTCTGAGGGCCTCAAGGTCTCAGTGTCTCAGTCTCTCAATGTCTCAGGGCCTCAGTGTCTCAATGTCTCAGGGTCTCTGGGTCTCAGGGCCTCTGGGTCTCGGCGTCTGTGGGTCTCTGGATCTGAGGGTTTCTGGGTCTCTGGGTCTCAGTTTCACAGGGTCTCAGGGTCTAAAGGTCTCAGTGTCGCAGTGTCTCAGTGTCTTAGTGTCTCAGCTTCTCAGTGTCACAGCGTCTCAGTGTCTCAGTGCCTCAGGGTCTCAGGGTCTCTGGGATTCAGTGTCTCAGGGTTTCTGTTTCACTGGGTCTCAGTCTCTCAGTGTCTCGGGGACTCAGTGTCTCAGGGTCTCTGGTTCTCTGGGTCTCAGTGTCTCAGGGCCTCAGTGTCACAGTGTCTCAGTGTCTCAGCGTCTCAGTGTCTCACGGTCTCAGGGTCTCAGTGTCTCAGGGTCTCAGGGTCTCTGGGTATCTGGGTCTCTGGTTCTCTGGGTCTCAGGGTCTCTGGGTCTCTTTGTCTCAGTGTCTCATTGTCTCAGGTTCTCAGTGTCTCAGTTTCTTAGGGTCTCTGGGTCTCATGGTCTCAGTGTTTCAGTGTCTCAGGGTCTCATTGTCTTAGTGTCTCAGGGTCTCACTGTGTTAGGGCCTCAGTGTCTCTGTGTGTCAGGGGCTCCAGGCCTCAGTGTTTCATAGTGTCAGTGTCTCAAGGACTCAGGGTCTCAGTGTCTCAATGTCTCAGTGTCTCAGTGTGTCAGGGTTTCAGTGTCTCAAGATCTCGGGGTCTCTGGGTTCATGGGTCTCAGGGTCTCAGTGTCTCAGGGTCTCTGGGTCTGCGTGTCTCAGTGTCTCTGGGTCTCTGTGTCTCTGGGTCTCAGTGTCTCAGTGTCTCAGGGTGTCTGGGTCTCAGTGTCTCAGGGTCTCTGCGTCTCTTGTTCTCAGGGTCTATGGGTCTCAGGGTCTCAGTGTCTCAATGTCTCAGGGTCTTAGTGTCTCAGTGTCGCAGGGTCTCAGTGTCTCAGGGTCTCTGGGTTCATGGGTCTCAGGGTCTCAGTGTTTCAGCGTATCAGTGTCTCAGGGCCTCTGTGTCTCTGCGTCTCTGGGTCTAAGTGTTGCATTGTCTCAGGGCCTAGGTCTATGGGTCACTGGGTATTAGTGCCTCAGGCTCTCTGGGCCTCTGTGTCTCAGTGTCTCATTGTCTCAGTGTCTCAGGGTCTCTGGGTCTCTAGGTCTCAGGGTCTCTGGGTCTCTTTGTCTCAGTGTCTCAGGGTCTCTGGGTTCTCTGGGTCTCAGTGTCTTCGTGTCTCAGGGTCTCTGGTTCTCAGTGTCTCAGTGTCTCAGGGTGTCTGAGTCTCTGAGTGTCTTTGTCTCAGAGTCTCAGGGTCTCAGTGTCGCAGTTTCTCAGGGCCTCTGGCTCTCTGGTTCTCTGCGTCTCTGGGTCTCTGAGTCTCCGTGTCTCAGTGTCTCAGGGTCTGTGTGTGTGTGGGTCTCTGGACCTCTGTGTCACTGGGTCTCTGGGTCTCTGGGATTCAGTGTCTCAGGGTCTCTGGGTTTCTGGCTCTTTGGGTTTCAGGGTCTCAGTGTCTCTGTGTCTCTGGGTCTCAGTGTCCCATGGTCTCTAGGTCTCTGGGTCTCAGGGTCTCAGGGTGTCTGGGACTCTGTGTCTCTGTGTCTCAGTGTCTCAGGGTCTCTGGGTCTCTGGGCCTCTGGGTGTCAGTGTCTCAGGGTCTCTGGGTCTCTGGGTTCATGGGTCTCAGGGTCTCAGTGCCTCAGTGTCTCAGGGTTTCTGGGTCTGCGTGTATCGAGGTCTCAGGGTCTCTGTGTCTCTGGGTCTCTCGACCTCAGGGTCTCAGTGTCTCAGGGTCTCAGGATCTCTGTGTCTCAGTGTCACTGTGTCTCAGGGTCTCTGTGTATCTGAGTCTCTGGTTCTCTGGGTCTCAGGGTATCAGTATCACAGCATCTCAGTGTCTCAGGGTCTCAGGGTATCAGTGTCTCCGTGTCTCTGTGTCTCAAGGTCTCAGGGTCTCAGTGTCTCAGTGTCTCAGGGTCTCAGTGTCTCAGGGTCTCTTGGTCTCTGGCTCTCAGGGTCTCAGGGTCTCAGGGTCTATGGGTCTCTGGGTCTCAGTGTCTCAGGGTCTCTGGGTATCTGGGTCTCTGGTTCTCTGGGTCTCTGTGTCTCAGTGTCTCATTGTCTCAGGTTCTCAGTGTCTCAGTTTCTTAGGGTCTCTGGGTCTCATGGTCTCAGTGTTTCAGTGTCTCAGGGTCTCAGGGTCTCATTGTCTTAGTGTCTCAGTCTCAGGGTCTCAGTGTCTTAGGGTCTCAGTGTCTCTGTGTGTCAGGGGCTCCAGGCCTCAGTGTTTCATAGTCTCAGTGTCTCAAGGACTCAGGGTCTCAGTGTCTCAATGTCTCAGTGTCTCAATGTCTCAGTGTCTCAGTGTGTCAGGGTTTCAGTGTCTTAGGGTCTCAGGGTATCTGGGTCTCTGGGTCTCAGGGTCCCAATGTCTCAGGGTCTCTGGGTCTCTGGATCTCTGGGTCTCCGGGTCTCTGTGTCTCAGGGTTTCAGTGTCTCAGTGTCTCAGGGTCACAGCGCCTCAGGGTCTCAGTGTCTCCGTGTCTGAGTGTCACAGGTCTCAGCTTCTGAGTGTCTCAGACTCTCAGGGTCTCAATTGTCTCTGTGTCTCTGGGTCTCTGGGTCTCAGCGATTCTGGGTCTCAGGGTCTCAGTGTCTCAGTGTCTCAGGGTCTCTGTGTCTCTGGGTGTCTGGGTCTCAGGGTCTCAAGATCTCAGTTTCTCAGTGTCTCCGGGTCTCTGGGTATCTGGGTCTCTGGTTCTCTGGGTCTCAGGGTTTCAGTGTCTCAGTGTCTCAGGGTCTCAGTGTCTCAGGGTCTCAGCGCCTCAGGGTCTCAGTGTCTCAGTGTCTCAGTGTCTGAGTGTCACAGGTCTCAGCTTCTCAGTGTCTCAGGGTCTCAGTGTCTCAGACTCTCAGACTCTCAGGGTCTCAATTGTCTCTGTGTCTCTGGGTCTCAGGGTCTCAGGGTCTCAGTGTCTCAGTGTCTCAGGGTCTCTGTGTCTCTGGGTCTCAGGGTCTCAAGATCTCAGTTTCTCAGTGTCTCCGGGTCTCTGGGTATCTGGGTCTCTGGTTCTCTGGGTCTCAGGGTCTCAGGGTCTCAGTGTCTCAGAGTCTCAGTGTCTCAGGGTCGCAGTGTCTCTGTGTCTCAGGGTGTCAGGGTCTCTGTGTTTCAGGGTCTCAGTGTCTCAGGGTGTCAGGGTGTCAGGGTCTCAGTGTCTCATTGTCTCAGTGTCTCAGGGACTCAGGGTCTTAGTGTCTCAGCTCTCCGCGTCTCAGGGTCTCAGTGTCTCAGTGCCTCAGTCTCTCAGTGTCTCAGTGTCATAGGGTCTCAGCTTCTCAGTGTCCCAGTGTCTCCGTGTCTCAGAATCTCATGGTCTCAAGTGTCTCTGGGTATCTGGGTATCTGGGTCTCTGGGTCGCAGCGTCTCTGGGTCTCAGTGTCTCAGTGTCTCAGGGTCTCAGTGTCTCAGGATCTCTGTGTCTCAGTGTCACTGTGTCTCAGGGTCTCTGGGTATCTGGGTCTCTGGTTCTCTGGGTCTCAGGATCTCAGGGTCTCAGTGTCTCAGAGTCTCAGTGTCTCAGGGTCGCAGTGTCTCTGTGTCTCAGGGTCTCAGGGTCTCTGTGTTTCAGGGTCTCAGTGTCTCAGGGTGTCAGGGTCTCAGTGTCTCATTGTCTCAGTGTCTCAGGGACTCAGGGTCTTAGTGTCTCAGCTCTCCGCATCTCAGGGTCTCAGAGTCTCAGTGTCTCAGTGTCACAGGGTCTCAGCTTCTCAGTGTCCCAGTGTCTCCGTGTCTCAGAATCTCATGGTCTCAAGTGTCTCTGGGTGTCTGGGTATCTGGGTCACAGCGTCTCAGTGTCTCAGGGTCTCAGTGTCTCTGTGTCTCTGGGTCTCTCGGTCGCAGGGTCTCAGGGTCTCAGGATCTCTGTGTCTCAGTGTCACTGTGTCTCAGGGTCTCTGGGTATCTGGGTCTCTGGTTCTCTGGGTCTCAGGGTCTCAGTATCTCAGCGTCTCAGTGTCTCAGGGTCTCAGTGTTTCAGGGTCTCAATGTTTCACTGTCTCAGTGTCTCATTGTCTCAGTGTCTCAGGGTATCAGCGTCTCAGGGTATCAGTGTCTCATTGTCTCAGTGTATCTGGGACTCAGCGTCTCTGGGTCTCAGTTTCTCAGCGTCTCAGGGTCTCAGTGTCTCAGGGTCTCAGGCTCTGCGTATCCCAGTGTCTCAGGGTCTCTGCGTATCTGGGTCTCTGGTTCCTTTTCAAGAAAGGAAATAGAAATGGCATTGGTAATTATAGGCCAGTTAGTCTTACTTTGGTGGTTGGTAAGTTAATGGAAAGGTCTTGAGACATAGGATTTACAACCATTTGGAAAGATGCAGTGTATTTGATGGGACAGTGTGGAGGGAGATTTCCTGTGTATCTCAGACTGTGCTGTATCTACAAACAGTGCATTTGATGGGACAGTGTAGAGAGAGACTTCCTGTGTAGGGTATGTGATGGGACCGTGTAGAGAGAAACTTCCTGTGTAGGGTATGTGATGGGACAGTGTAGAGAGAGACTTCCTGTGTAGGGCACGTGATGGGACAGTGTAGAGAGAGACTTCCTGTGTATCTCAGACTGTGTTGTATCTACAATCAGTGTATTTCATAGGAGATGTCAGGGGTAAGTTTTTCACTCAGAGGGTGGTGAGTGAATGGAATCGGCTGCCGTCGGTGGTGGTGGAGGCGAACTCGCTGGGGTCTTTTAAAAGACTTCTGGATGAGTATATGGGATTTAATGGGATTGGGAGTTACAGATAGTTCTATGGTCTGGTAGGTATGGATATGATCAGCGCAACTTGTGGACTGAAGGGCCTGTTTGTGCTGTAGCGTTCAATGTTCTATGTTCTATGTTCTATGAAAGTGTGGAGGGAGATTTCCTGCGTATCTCAGAGTGTGCTACATCTAAAATCAGCCTTCGGCTTTCCAGTGAAAACAATCCTGGTTTATTCAATCTCTCCTCATAGCCAGTGGAACTGACTTCTCTCTAAGTTAAGTTACTGTTATGACCACCATTCCTCTCACAATAACTGTTTCCCCCATCATCATGCCCTCACTCCCACCCCACCTATCCTTCACTTTCACTTTCTCTTTTTCACTTTCATTCACTCAGAATCTTCCTCTTTCACTCTCATCCATTCATTTTCCCAGCCTCGTATCCTTGTTAGATTCAGCTCATCCCACAATTCGTCCCTCTCTCCTGCTCATCTCTCTCCTTCCACATCTGAGTACGTTTCTGAGCACTGTATCAGATGTGGATCCAGTGTCATTTGGAGCCTGTGCATTGCTCATCACGGTTCAATCTGTTATTTCACTGCTCCAAGAGGTGATGTGTTTGTATCTGCTTCAGGGCCTGAATTTTCTGAGATGTCTCATTGTTTCTGAATATTTACTCAGTTTGAGGAGCTGCATTCGATTTTGGAATAAAAAACAAATTTCTTTGCAGACTAAATAGTTTCAAATTATTGATCAACAGAATTTTGCAATTTATGCTAAACTCTACCCCATTTCAATCACATCACAGAATGTCCACTGTTAAAGATCACACAGAGAGACACAATAACAGTTGGAACTCAGTTACTGAAATGTTACAGTCCAGTGGCACATATCATTGAAACTATTTGGATCAGTACCTGGAACTGGATCAGTACCTGGAACTTTGATGTTGTGGCCATTTCATAGACATGGATAGAGCAGGGTCAGGAATGGTTGTTGCAGGTTCCGGGGTTCAAATGCTTCAGTCGGAGTAGAGAAGGAGGTAGAAGTGGGGGAGGGGCAGCATTATTAGTCAAGGATTGTATCACAGTGTCAAGAGAGTAAGTTTGATGAGGACTTGTCTGTTGAGGTAGTATGGGCTGAGATTAGAAATAGGAGAGGAGAGGTCACCCTGTTGGGAGTCTTTTATAGACCTCCTAAAAGTTCCAGAGAGGTTGAGGAAAGGATTGCGGAGACGATCCTGGACAGGAGTGAAAGTAATAGGGTAATTGTTATGGGGGACTTTAACTTTACTAATATTGATTGGAATTGCTATAGCTCTAGCTCGTTAGAGGGGTCAGTTTTTGTACAAAGCGTGCAGGAAGGTTTTTTGACTCAATATGTCGATAGGCCAACTAGAGATGAGGCTATATTGGATTTGATGCTGGGAAATGAGCCAGACCAGGTGCTAGACTTGGAAGTTGGTGTGCATTTTGGTGATAGTGACCACAATTCGGTTACGTTCACCTTAGTGATGGAAAGGGATAGGCAGGAACCTCGGGTCAGTAGTTTTAGCTGGGGGAAGGGTAATTATGAGGCTATTAGGAGAGAATTAGGGAGCATAGGTTGGACTAGGAGATTACAGGGACTGGGAACGTCCGAAATGTGGAGTTTTTTCAAGGAGCAGCTACTGCGAGTCCTTGATATGTATGTCCCTGTCAGGCAAGGAGGAAATGGTCGAGCTAGGGAACCATGGTGCACTAAAAAAGTTGATTCGCTGGTTAAAAGGAAAAAGGAGGCTGATGTCAGGATGAGACTTGAGGGCTCAGGTAGTGCACTGGAAAGCTTTAGATTGGCTAGGAGGGAGTTAAAGAGTGAGTTAAGAAGGGCTGAAAGAGGACATGAGAAGACTTTGGCTGATAGGATTAAGGAGAATCCTAAGGCGTTCTATAGATATGTTAAGAACAGAAGATTGGTTAGGGCAAGATTAGGGCTAGTTAGAGACAGCAGTGGGAAGTTATGTGTGGAACCAGAAGAGATTAGAGAGGCATTGAACAAATATTTCTCTTCGGTATTCACGCAGGGAGACATAAATGTAGCTGTGGAGAACACTGGGTTTCAGGGTTGTAAACTGGATAGTATTGCAGTAGATAAGGAGGATGTGCTAGATATTCTTGAGGGTTTGAAAATAGATAAGTCCCCTGGGCCGGACGGGATTTACCCTAGGATTCTTTGGGAGGCAAGAGAGGCGATTGCAGAGCCTCTGGCTCTGATCTTCAGGTCGTTGTTGGTCACAGGTATAGTGCCAGAAGGTTGGAGGATAGCGAATGTTGTCCCATTGTTTAAGAAGGAGAATAGAGACTTCCCTGGGAATTATAGACCGGTGAGTCTTACTTCTGTTGTGGGCAAGGTTTTAGAAAAAATTATTAGGGATAGGATTTATAGTTATTTAGAGAGTAATGAATTGATTGGAGATAGTCAGCACGGTTTTGTGAAGGGTAGGTCGTGCCTTACTAACCTTATTGAGTTTTTTGAGAAAGTGACCAAAGAGGTGGATGGGGGTAAGGCAGTTGACGTGGTATATATGGACTTTAGTAAGGTGTTTGATAAGGCTCACCATGGAAGGCTTCTGCAGAAAATGCAGATGTATGGGATTGAGGGTGATTCAGTTAATTGGATCAGGAATTGGCTAGCAGATAGGAGACAGAGGGTGGTGGTTGATGGTAAGTATTCTTCATGGAGTTCGGTTACAAGTGGTGTGCCTCAGGGATCTGTTTTGGGGCCACTGCTGTTTGTAATTTTTATAAATGATCTGGATGAGGGTATAGTTGGGTGGATTAGTAAATTTGCTGATGACACCAAAGTCGGAGGTGTGGTAGATAGTGAGGAGGGGTGTCATAGTTTACAGAGAAACTTGGACAAGTTGCAGAGCTGGGCCGAGATGTGGCGGATGGAGTTTAATGCGGAGAAGTGTGAGGTAATTCACTTTGGCAGGAATAACAGATGTGCAGAGTATAGGGCTAACGGTAGGACTCTGAATAGTGTGGATGAACAGAGGGATCTAGGTGTATGTGTACATAGATCCCTGAAAGTTGGGCATCAAGTAGATGAGGTTGTTAGGAAGGTGTCTTGGCGTTTATTGATAGGGGGATTGAATTTAGGAGTCGCAGTGTCATGTTGCAACTGTACAAAACTCTGGTGCGGCCGCACTTGGAGTATTGTGTGCAGTTCTGGTCCCCACATTATAGGAAGGATGTGGAGGCATTGGGGAGGGTGCAGAGGAGGTTTACCAGGATGTTGCCTGGTATGGAGGGAAGGTCCTATGAGGAGAGACTGAGGGATTTGAGGTTGTTTTCATTAGAAAGAAGGCGGCTAAGAGGGAACCTTATTGAAACATATAAGATGATTAGAGGTTTAGATAGGGTGGACAGTGATAGCCTTTTTCCTTGGATGGAGAAAGCTAGCACGAGGGGGCATGGCTTTAAATTAAGGGGTGGTAGTTATAGGACGGATGTCAGAGGTAGGTTCTTTACCCAGAGGGTGGTGAGGGATTGGAATGCCCTGCCTGCTGCAGTTGTAAATGCACCTAGTTTGGGGGCGTTTAAGAGATCCGTGGATAGGTTTATGGATGAAAAGGGATTGGTTTAGGTTAGAGGGTCATTGCTTTTTAATTGGTCGGCGCAACATCGTGGGCCAAAGGGCCTGTTCTGCGCTGTAATGTTCGATGTTCTATGTTCAATGTTCTATCTAGAGATGGAACTGATGCTGTTTGGATGGAGAGCATCTTTCCACTTGTTATTAGTTAATAAATGTGATAAACAGAATCCGGTGTTTGGAAAGAAGTGAGTCAATCCTAAAAATAAATATTTTCCATCGCTGAACTCAATGTCGTAATCTGTTTGTTCATGTATTTTAAAAAAATCTTCAAACCTGGTTGCTGCCACAATGTCCCTAAGGTGAATTTACAGTATATAATTTAAAGGCTTGGGAAAATATCACCTCGGAGTTTAAGACAGAGAGACTGCCAGCAGCTGGAAAAGGCACATCATCTCATACTAAAGATGCATGATCCAATCGACATGGCTGAGAAAATATTCTACCCAATCATTGCCATTATTGGTGTTCCCGGTGAGTGACTCGAACCATTGAGGTTGTGTAAATCTGTGTGTGAGTTGCTGTCTGATTTTAAACTCTGCCTGAAAATGCTCCATTCTAATCTCATTGTCACTGTTATACAGGCACCAGGTTAGCAATGTAATTTACTAAAATCAAATGGCTTGAAATATCTTTGTGGTTTTAATCCTTTTCATAACTGACAATGAGCCTCTGTGTGTTACTCACGGATTCACAACTCAATGAAGTTAATATATTGAGGAGTGAACTACTCAATCTTATCTATTGTAAGATTGGACCTCAGTGGAGGCGATCTCTCTGAAACAATGTTGAGTGAGATTTAGAATATAATCGAAATTTGGTTGTGGATCACTACACAGAGCGGAATACCCAGTGAACGAGTATTGCAGGGTATATTTGTCAGTGTAAAATTGTACTGATTCTTTCACCTGAGTGGAATATCTGATCAAAGTCTCCGTTAATGTCTGGCACTATCTGCCCACGTAGAATTGTATCGTGTTTAGGAAAAGAATTTCTTCATGCCTCGGCTTTGTGTTGAAAAGAAAGCGGTTTCAGCTACTTCCTGATGTTTAAACAAACCTATTATAAACCGTGCAGTATTCAGTGATTGTCAAATATTTTGTGAGTTCTTCACATTTCATTAATCTATAAATGAAACACAGTTTTTTTTCAGATTGTTATGGTTCTGTCTAAACTCTGCTGCTGTTTCAAGCGATTTGTGAATCTGATCGCCTGAACCCCCAAACTCCTCGAAAGCTTTCAGATACTTGATTTCTAGAGAGTGATTGGGAAATTCATTGTTCTGATCAGAATGTAGAACCTGACACTGAGCTGTGGTGAAATCATTTTCCGATTCCAATACCCAGTTTGCAAGTTTATCATTGATGATGTGTTACTGTATTAAGGTGTATTCTTCCACTCTGCTCATTCTCATTCTGAGTTTGAATTGGTTTGTGAATTTCGAAATGATAATTTTGCTTCCCGATTCATACTGTTTTTTGTAACTGGTGAAGGACAGTGATCCCAGTGCTGATCCTTGTGGGAAACCACTTCCCACCTTCTAAGAATCAGAGAAAATCCCTTTAACTCCCACTCCCTGTGCCATGTCTTTGTAACCAGCATCCAGTCATTCTGCTGCTAGTCCTCTACCTCCACCTGCACTGAGATTACTCATGAGTTTGCTAAGTATTAACTTACTGAAGGCATCGAGAAACACTATGTTTCATGCATCAACATTCCCGATAATTGCCAAAATTATTTAATGAAATCTATCAAGAATGATCTTAATTTTGGAATATGTGCTGAATGTACCATATCACAGCCTGTGTTAGAAACATAGAAACATATAGGAACATAGAATAGTACAGTACAGTACAGGCCGTTTGGCCCTCAATGTTGTGCCGAGCTATGTCCAATCCCAAGATCAAGCTATCCCACTCCCTATCATTCTGGAGTGCTCCATGTGCCTATCCAATAACTGCTTCAAAGTTCCTAAATTGTCCGACTCCACTATCACAGCAGGCAGTGTATCCCACACCCCAACCACTCTCTGAGTAAAGAATCTACCTCGGACATCCCTCCTATATCTCCCACCATCAACCTTATAGTTATGCCCCCGGGTAACAGCTAAATCCACCTGAGGAAATAGTCTCTGCACGTCCACTCTATCAATCCCCCTCATCATCTTATAAACCTCTATTAAGTCGACTCTCATCCTCCTCCGCTCTACCTTTCCTCATAAGACCTACCCTCCAAACCAGGCAGCAACCTGGTAAATCTCCTCTACACTCTCTCCAATGCTTCCACATCTTTCTTATACTGAGGTGACCAGAACTGCACACAATATTCCAAACGTGGTCTCACCAAGGTCCTGTACAGTTGCAGCATAACCCCACGGCTCTTAAACTCAAACCCCCACTAACACACTATAAACCTTCTTCATGGCTCTATCCATTTGAATGGCAACCTTCAGAGATCTGTGGATATCAACCCAACGATCTCTCTGTTCCTCCACATTCCTCAGAAACCAGCTGTTGACCTTGTAATCTGCATTCAAATTTGTCCTATCAAAATGAATCACCTCCTACTCATCAGGGTTAAATTCTATCTGACACTTTTCTGCCCAGCTTTGCATTCTGTCAATGTCTCTTTGCAGCCTACAAGAGCCCTCCACCTTATCCACTACTCCACCAGTCTTGGTGTCATTAGCAAATTTGCTATACCATCCTTCAACCCCCTCTTCCAAGTCATTGATAAAAATCAAAAATAGCAGAGGACCCAGCACTGGTCCCTGTGATACACCACTGGTAACTGGCCTCCAGTCTGAAAAATGCACCTCCACCACCACCCTCTGTCTTCTTTGAGATAGTAAGAAGTCTCACAACAGCAGGTTAAAGTCCAATCAGTTTATTTGATCGTAAACCCATTAGCTTTCGGAAACGCTGTTCCTTCATCAGGTGTGTGGAAGGTCCTGATCGCAGAAGGGTATATAAAGGCACACACAGTTTACAGAATACTGATTAGAATGCGAGTCTTTACAGCTAACCTACTGTTCAAGTCTTAAAGGTGCAGACAATGTGAGTGGAGATATCATTAAGCCTATGTTAAAGAAATGTGTATTGTCTCCAGACAAGGCAGTAAGTGAAATGTTGCAAGTTCAGGAAAGTCATGGGGGTTACAGATAGTGTGACATGAACCCAAGATCCCAGTTGAAAACCCATGAACCCAAGAAACCCAAGATCTGCGGAACTTCTATGACACAGCTAGTTACTTATTCAATTGGCCAAATTTCCCTCTGTCCCACACCTCTTCACCTTCTTCATGAGCCTACCATGGGAACCTTATCAAACGCCTTACTAAAGTCCATGTATAGACATCAACTGCTCTACCTTCATCTACACACTTAGTTACCTCCTCAAAGAATTCAATCAAATTGTGAGGCAGGACTTACCCCTCACAAAACCGTGCTGACTATCCTGGATTAACCTGCATCTTTCGAAATGGTCATAAATCCTATCTCTCAGCACCTTTTCCATTAACTAACCGTCCACCGAAGTAAGACTAACTGGCTTATAATTACCAAGGTCATTCCTATTTCCTTTCTTGAACAGAGGAACAACATTTCCCACTCCCCAGTCCTCTGGCACTATCCCTGTGGACAGTGGGGACCCAAAGATCAAAGCTAAAGGTTCTGCAATCTCATCCCTTGCCTCCCAAAGTATCCTAGGATGGTCCATCTGGCCCACGGGACTTATCGACCCTCAGTTTTTTTTTCTCAAAATTGCTAATAAAGCTTCCCTCATAAAATCTACCTTCTCCATCCTATCAGCCTGTATCACGCACTCCTCCTTAAAAACATGGCCCCTCTCCTTAGTGAACACAGAAGAAAAGTATTCATTCAACGCCTCTCCTATCTCTCCTGACTCCATGCAAAAGTTCCCACTACTATCCTTGACCAGCCCTAACCTCACCCTGGTCATTCTTTTATTTCTTACATAATAGTAAAAAGCTTTGATGTTTTCCTTGATCCAACCCGCCAAGGATTTCTCATGCCCCTTCCTAGCACTCCTAAGACCTGTTTTTAACTTATTCCTAGCTACCTTGTGACCCTCAATCAACCCAACTGAACCTTGATTTTTCATCCTTACATATGCTTCCTTTTCCTCATTCCTTGTTACATGATTTTTTTTACTCATTTGAAGTTTGTTCATTTTTTTAATGTTGAGGTTGTGCCTAGACACTGTTCTTTGGATTTTTTAAATTCTAATTTCTGTTTAAATGCAAGAAAAACATAAACGTTCTATTGTTTTCCATTCCAGTCAGTTACTTCTGATGATCAGATGCTTAAGAAGGCAGACAAGATAATTTTCTTTATTAGCTGAGGTGTAGAAGATAGGGGCAGGGAGGTCATGATGGAGCTTTATAAAACACTCATTTGTCTTCAGCGAGGGTACTGTGAGGAGTAGTCTGGCCTCACTAGAAGGAGGATGTGATTACTCTGAAGGAACGCAAAGGAGATTCAACAGGGTGTTGCCTGGGCAGCAGAGTTTCTGCAGTGCAGGTTGGTTAGGCTGGTGTTTGTTTCCTCAGAACAGTGAACGCAGAGAATGGACGTCATTGAGGTGTTCAAAATTAGGAGGACATGGAGAGGATAATTCAGAAGAAACTTTATCCCCATAGCAGAGTAGTCAATGTCCAAGGTGTGTAGATTATGGTCAGCAGTAGGAGGGTTAGAGGGGCTCTGAGGAAAATAAAATCTTCCTGTGTAATTTCAGAAATCCTGCTGGTCATCCTGCACTGCAAGATCCCACAATCACACTGCAATGTGGGAGCAGCCAGATTTAAAATTGTAGGTGTGAATTGGTGAAAAACAAAAACACATCACAGATTCACCCTGAGGAACACAGTCACTGTTGAACAATCCAGCCTCTTCAGAGGAGCAAGGGATTGATTAAGGAAAGGAAAATAGAGTAAGAAAGTAATCTACCCTGGAACATGACAATAGACTTTAAACAATGTCTATCGACATGTAAAGAGAAACAGATTGACAAAATCGGACCTTTGCAGTCAGAAGTAGGAAAGCCCATCACGCGGAACAAAGTAATAGCTGAGGAATTAAATTGTGCATTGCTTCAATCTTCAGAAAGGAAGAGCTGAATAATGTACCAAAAGTTCTGAGAGGAACAAGTTTTAAAGAGAAGCTGAAGTAAATCTGAATTTGTAGAGAAATGGTTTTGGGGAAATTGATGGGGTTGAAGGTGGATCAATCTCTAGGTCCTGTTAATCTTCATCCCAGAGTACTCAAGGAAGTCTTCCTGGGAATAGCTGATCCAATGTTGGTTATTTTCCAATGTTATTGGACTCTGGGCTGATTCCTACAGATTGGAGGGTAGCTAATTTAAGCCCACTATTCAGACATGACCGTGAAAAGAAAATAGTGAAATATAGACCAGTGAGCCTAACGTCAGTGCTGGGAAATTTGCAAGAGTCAAATTTCAAGGATTTCATAACTCGGCATTTGGAAGGCAGTGCCATAATCAGACAAAATCAGCATGGATTTACTAAAGGGAAATCATGACTGGGATGTCTTGGGATTATTTAAGGGTCGAACTAGTAGAGTTGTCCAAGGGGAACCAGTGGATGTGGTTTATTTAGTGTTCTACTCAATACATCACCTCCAAATTTGCAGATGGTACAAAGCTGGGTGGGGGGGGGGTGAGCTGTGAGGAGGATGCAGAGAATATTCAGCATGATTTGGACAAGCTGAGGGTGCAGTTTAATGTGGATCACTGTGAGGATATCGAGTCTATTAGGAATATTAGGAAGACAAGTTATTACCTGAATGGGTATAAATTGAGACAGGTGGATACTGATCAAAACCTTGGTCTCCAAACGCATCATTCACTACAAGGAACGAGGCAGGTACAGGAAGCAGTCATGGAGCCAAATGGTCTGTAAGCTTTCACAGCGAGATGATTCCTATTTAGGAATAGGGATGATTTGCTGCAATTTATAAAGCATTGCTGAGGCCACACCTGGGGATTTTTGGATAGTTTTGGTGTCCTTATCTGAGGAGGGATGTCCTTGCTATCGAGGAAGAACGGTGGTGGTTTACCAGGCTGATTCCTGGCATGGCAGGTCTGTCATGTGAGGAGAGATTAGATTGGTTAGAATTCTATCCAATGGAAAATTGGAGAGTGAGAGGGAACCTCATAGAAATGTATTAAATTCTAACAGAATGAGGCAGAGCCAATTCAGAAAGAATGGTACTAATGCTCGGGGAGTCGAGAACTAGGGGTCATAGATTTGGGATTAGGACAAACCTCTTGGAACTGAGGTGATGAGAAATTTATTCAGACACGTGGTGTTGAATGTGTGGAATTCATTCCACCAAATGTTGTGAAGGCAAATGCATTCAGAATAGTGAGAGGGAATCTCATAGAAACGTATTAAATTCTAACAGGATTAGATGGGTCAATTCAGAAAGAATGTTACCAGTGTTGGGGGAGTCCACAACCAGCTGTCTTAGTCTGATGATAACAGAGAACCTTTTTAGAACTGAGGGAAGGAGAAATTTCGTCAGTCAGAGGGTGGTGAATGTGTGGAATTCACGGGCATTCTGTGATTTCAAAAATAAATTAGATATGGCTCTAGGCGCTGAAGGATCAAAGGATATGCAGTAAGGGTAAATCAAAATATTAAATTTGATGATCAGCCACAATAAAGATGAATGGCGGCGGAGGCTCCTAGTCAAGCTTCTAGTTTCTATGTTTCAATGACTGGGGGTTTGGCTGGAATAAAACAGCGGAGGATTCCCTAACCACATCCCAACTACCCCCACACCCCCCCCACCACCGCTCCTACTCCCCACCATCACACCACAATCTTCTCACCTACCTCTTCCTCTCTGCTCTCTCTCTCTCCCTCTCTCTTACACCCCCTCCTTTTCTCTCTCTCCCTCACTGAGAATACAATCCAACAAGAACATTGGGTGAGAGTTGGAAAACTGACAATTGCATCCTGAGTGAAATGAAATGATGTGGCTGCTGCAGTTTTATTTAATGATTGATCTCATAAAATTAAACACAGGGATTGTATAGAATGGAAAAGGCATCCTGAGACCCCTGAGATTAGGCCTTGAATTGAGGCCTAGCCACAGGGGATGCAATAAATCTTGGGATAAAGAACAGGATTCTCGCCACTACAGTGAAATATAATTGTCCTTTCCAGCCCCAAAACATCCAACAGAGGTGGCAGTTCTTCATTTGAACTGCAGGTAGGCAGTTGATCTCCTGTTTTTATAACCGTGTTGACCTATGAATTTTTCTGCACCAGGATTGATCTGATCTTGCCCACAACAAAAAATTAACATTTGATAATTCCCTGATAGCTGAGTGTCTTCTTTGATCTGATAGGCTGAACTCAAATTTCAAAAACCTGCAAAGCCTGTTACTAAAGCAACCTTGATGCTTGGTCTTTGCTACAAATGTTGCAGTCTGTGTACTCTGTCTGTAACTGCTTTTAAGCCTCCAAGCATTGACACAAGTCCAGCTTTAAAGGGACACAAAACCAGCTTTTAAAGGGACCACACTTCACAAACTCAGCTTTGCAACACCAGACATTTAGTGAGAGCGTCAACAATCACCACCACAGCAAACTGGATTCAGGTGGAACCCTGAGCATTTCGTTTCATCCTCACATTTATCTCTCTGCCTCAGACACATTTTTTATTTCACCATTATACCCACCTCAAATTAAAGATCTTTCATTCCAGGCCATCAAGGATTATTTAGAGTGATGAGATTAATTTTAATCTGACCTCACTGCTGTTAATTTAGAGATTTCTGATGGAATTTGTGCACAGGAAGATCCAAAGCACAGAGGCAGTTTCAAATTCAGTTCAGAGTTTGTGTGTGTGTGTGTTTCTTGTTTTAATGTACAAACTGAGGCTGGAATATTGTTCGCACAGTAAGATCCCACAGACAGCAGAGTGATATTGGCTGAATGTCCCCTCGGTCCTCTGCAGAAAGTGTTTATGAACTCCCTCAGTCCCATTTTTCAAGTTTAAACTTTTTTATATTCAAGGCCTTGGAACCTTTGCAGTTAGTGAGCTATTTTCAAAGAAGTTGATCATTGTTTCAAGGCAGGCAAAGGGCCCAGGACAGTGTGTGCACAGCAAGATCAAATGAGACACAGACCTTCCACTGCCCCCATCCTCACACCTGCTGGGAACCCCTTCCACCGCTGCCTCTAACAAAAAGCCCCACATACCGACCAACTTGTGTCTGTACATTGTCCCAAGACTGGAGAATTCCCGTCACATCCCCGGAAGGGTGAAACTCTCTCTTAACATTGAGACAACCTTTTAAAACAAGTTTTGCAGCAAGATCACCCAAGGAGCAGTTAGCAGTGTGGAGTTCTCTTTACACTGTTTGACGGAATGTAACCCTGAAAACTGTGAGCTGATACACTTTGGAAGGAGTTATTTGACAAGGAAGTAGTCACTGGATGTTAGAACTCCAGGAAGATCTATGGTAGAATGTGACCTTGGCATATTTGACCACAGATCTTTGAAAGTAGAAGTGCATCTTAGTAGGGTAGTGAAAATGGCAAATGGGACACTTGCCTTTCTCGATCAAGGCACAGATTAGAAATGCAGAGGAGTAATGTTGGAGTTGTATAGAACATTGGTGAGGCCCCAGTTAGGGTACTGTGGGCAGTTCTGATCACCACATTGATCACCACAAGATGCTGCCTTGAATAGAAGATCTACATCATGGAAAGAGGTTGTGTGGGTTTGGGTTATTAAAGTTTTAGCAGAGAAGACTGAGGGGCGAACTGTCCGAGATGGGCAGAGACGATAAGGAGCAACTGGTTCCCTTATCTGAAGGGTCAGTCACGAGGGGACAGAGGTTCATGGAGGGGGAAAGGAGGTTTGGGGGTGGAGGCGGGTGAGAAAATTTTTTTTTTACCCAGAGGGTGGTGATGGTCTGGAATGATCTGCCTGGGAGAGTGGTGGGGGTGGGTTGCCTCACATTCTTTAAAATGTATCTGGATGAGCACTTACTCCATCATAACATTCAGGGCAATGGGCCAAGTGCTGGCTGATGGGGTTCGGTGGGATTTCAAGTATTTCTAATGTGTCAGTACAGACTCGATGGGCCGAACTGCCTGTGCTGCTCGATATGATTCGATTCTTCTATACATCTCATTCTCGGTTCCCCTCATTCTCTCTCACTCTTTCCTTCCCTCCATTTCTTCCAATCAGACAGAAACATTGAAATGGAGAAAGAGAGAGATTCACAGATAGAATCTTCTAAAGCTGAATTAAAATGCCAGCCCTGCTGCTCCCTGCCCGGCCCCTGTTCCCTCTCAGTCTCTAGAAGCTGCTCAGCTCACTCTTTCAGTTTGGGAAGCGGCTGCTGATGTCTTCAGGACACTTTTTAAATCTTCCCAGACGATCTGACTGGGGTTGAGTGGAGCTGCAGCCGGTGACCACACACTGGAGACCCTCACATCCTGTCTCTCTTTCTCAAATGCTCTCCCTCCATCATCACCTCTGCTTTGACCTCAGGCCTCCCTCTGTCTCTTTTCAACCCCCTCCTTCTCTTTTCTCCTCCTGACACTATCGCTCTCACTCATTGGAAATTTCGATGCTGTTATCTAGGCCTGGTTGTTTGCAACCACACCCACCGCCT
The DNA here is from genome assembly GCF_965287045.1 of Carcharhinus amblyrhynchos. NCBI lineage: Eukaryota > Metazoa > Chordata > Chondrichthyes > Carcharhiniformes > Carcharhinidae > Carcharhinus > Carcharhinus amblyrhynchos. The sequence goes on along the minus strand of NW_027649833.1, from coordinate 231,325 downwards.
CTTACTCCATCCCTCCTTATAACTTCCTATTTCTGTCCATTTCTCTGCTTCTTTCCCTCTCTTTCATGTGCACTGTGTTGAAAGAAGTGATACAATATTTCTGACACACATTGCCAATAATTGTCTGTGTGGAGTTTACACATTCTCCCCGTGTCTGCCTGGGTTTCCTCCGGGTGCTCCGGTTTCCTCCCACAGTCCAAAGATGTGTGGGTTAGGTTGATTGGCCATGCTAAGAAATTGCCCCTTAGTGTCCAGGGATGTGTAGGTTAGAGGGATTAGTGGGTATAATATGTAGGGATATGGGGGTAGGGCCTGGGTGGGATTGTGTTCAGTGCGGACTCGATGGGCTGAAGGGCCTCTTTCTGCACTGTAGGGTTCTTTGATATTGCTGCGAGGGATGAGAAGAACCACATTATCCAGGGGTCTCCAGTCAGTGCCCAGCTCCTTGTCTCTGGAGAATAGCGAGTCTGGGGGAATGAAATGTCTCCACACCCCCTGCCCATCCCTTCCCCCTTTGCCCTCTCTGGATCTGGTCACAGTGCTGCCCATGGGATCATGCTGTGCTTTAAAGTCCCACAAAGAAAGTTGGAAAGAGAAGGAGATATTCTGGGGGGGAGATGAACAGAAATGGGGAGAAAGCGAGATAGAGAGTGCAATACTGGGTAGAGATGTGGGAAGAAACAGTAAGAGAGAGAAAAAGAACTATTGGGTATCGATAGAGATATGGGGTAAAACTAGAATGAGAATGAAGAAAGGAAACCCAGTGGATAAGAGAGAAATCCAGACATAGAGGAATAAAGCTTGTCAGAGAGAAAAAGATTTTAAGAAGAGATAGATTGAGGAGCAAAAAAGATGGCATCGAGAGAGGGAGAGGAAAAAGGAGAAAAAAGAGACAGAGGATACAATCTGTAAATTAAAAGCAGAAAGGCTGCGAGGGAGAGTGAGAATGGGGAGGAAATTTGGAGAGGGGAAGTTAAATAGAAAAATCCTGAATTGGCATCCAACTCCATCAGCTGTCCAGCCCAGGGAAGTGTTCAATCCGGGGTGGACTCTGATAATTGGGAGCAGGAGGGTATGGCCGAGTATATTGCCAATCACTGGTGTATCTCAGTCAATTTTTGGTCTAATTGGAAACCCGTCCAGTGTGAATTAATCCTGTAAAACAGATCAGATGAGAAATCCAATCTCTCTGAAATATTTGAATGATCAGAATTTGCAGATTTGCTCCATCAAAGTGAGAGATGTGTAATTCACAGCTTCCTGTCCCCCAGTCCCTATTTAACCAGTGATGTTACATTGGTTACTTTCCAATCTGCAATGTTAATCTCTAACACAATCCTCCAACAACACCGCTACCCCGGGAACTCCTGTCCATTGCATTGATGCTGAAATCCTCTCCTTACTGTCGGTTTACACATGGAGAATGTTTACTCAATAATTTCCTGTCTCTTATCCCTTTTTCTCTGATAGTTAATTTACTGGGAATTGTGATCCTGAGTCGAGGAAAGTGTGGCCTCTCCACCTGCACCACTCGCTACCTGGTGGCCATGGCAGTGGCCGACCTACTGTTCATCATCACTCAACCCATTCTCACCTCGATAAATGATCATTATTTCCCCCTGAATTTCCTGTCCCTCACCTCTGTGTGTCATATTAAGGCTGTCCTGCAGTTTGCAGCCAGAGACTGTTCAGTCTGGTTCACCGTCACTTTCTCCTTTGATCGATTTGTGGCCATTCGCTGCCAGAAACTGAAAACTAAATATTGCACTGGGAAAACTGCGACTGTGGTTCTGGCAACAACCGGCATCCTGCTCTTTGTGAAAAACATCCCCCTGTACTTTACAAAGGAACCTCAAGGGATCATCAACAATGTCCAATGGGGCTGTGGAACAAAGGAAAGTTTTTGGTCTGATCCTGGCTGGATTGTACTTTCCTGGTTTGATCAGGTTTTGACCCCATTGCTCCCATTTTGTTTAATCCTGTTGATTAACGCTTTGACAGTCAATCACATTTTGGTGACCAGTCAAGTCCGGAAGGGACTGAGGGCTCACAGTCAGGGAAATAATCACGGAGACCCCGAGATGGAGAACAGAAGGAAGTCAATGATTTTACTCTTCAGCATATCCGGAGCTTTCATTCTCCTCTGGGCGGTGTCTGTTATATTTTTTCTCTATTCGATAGACTTAATTTACGTCACTCTTTCTGAATTCACATTTCAACAAGTTGGATATATGTTGCGGGATATAAATTGCTGCACAAACACATTTATTTATGTGGTGACTCAATCCAAATTCAGGGAGCAGATCAGAATCGCGGTGAAATATCCGGTTACATCAATTATTCAATTAATGAAGAAACAAAACTGACTGACAGCCAATCACAGTATGGGATCATTAACAAACTGCCTCAGCCAATCAGAGATTGGATTGCTCGTTGACACTCCTCCCCTCAGCCAATCAGAGACTGGATTGCTAACTGACCACCTCAGCCAATCGATTGCCTGAATCAGCCAATCAGAATTCCCTCTCACTCCCAAACAACCATTGACTAGTCTCCGCGCTATGACAGCAGATGAGCCAAACAGAGACTGGGCTTTCTGACTGACATCCATGTCAACCAATCAGAACACAGCAGCAAACAACATCCCCCCAGAACAAATCCTGGATCTCCATTCGCTGAGCCACAGACGCTTCATCCAATCAGGAAGCTAGTGTGTCTTTTTATCAGAATCTGTGTGTGTGTCTGTCAGAGTCTGTGTGTGTGTCTGTGTGTGTGTGTGTGTGTGTGTGTGTGTGTGTGCGCGCGCGCGTGTCAGTGTCTGTCAGAGTCTGTGTGTGTGTCTGTCTGTCAGAGTCTGTGTCTGTCAGAGTCTGTGTGTGTGGATCTCTCAGTGTCTGTGTGTGTGTGTCTGTGTGTGTGTCTGGCAGTGTCTGTGTGTGTGTGTCCGTCAGTGTCTGTGTGTGTGTGTCCGTCAGTGTCTGTGAGTGTCAGAGTCTGTGCGTGTGTCTGTCAGTGTGTGTGTGTGCATCTGTCAGTGTCTGTGTGTGTGTGTGTGTGCGTCTGTCAGTGTCTGTGTCTGTCAGAGTCTGTGTGTGTGTGTCTGTCAGTGTCTGTGTCTGTCAGAGTCTGTGTGTGTGTGTCTGTCAGTGTCTGTGTGTGTGGCGTGTGTCTGTCAGTGTCTGTGTGTGTGTGTGTGTGTGCGTCTGTCAGTGTCTGTGGGTCTGTACTCGTTGGAGTTTAGAAGGATGAGGGGGGATCTTATAGAGACGTATAAGATAATGAAGGGGCTGGATAGGGTAGAGATAGAGAGATTCTTCCTGCTTAGAAAGGACAGCAGGACTAGGGGGCACAGCCTCAAGATGAAGTGGGGGGGGGCAGTTTAGAACGGAGTTGAGGAGGAACTTCTTCACTCAAAGGGTGGTGAATCTCTAGAATTCTCTGCCTGTTGAAGTGGTGGAGGCTGCCTCGCTTAATATATTTAAGTCACGGGTAGCTAGGTTTCTGATAGACAGGGGAATTAAGGGTTATGGGGAGAGGGCGGGAAAGTGGAACTGATCCACTTCAGATCAGCCATGATCTTATTGAATGGCGGGGCAGGTTTGAAGGGCTAGATGGCCGACTCCTGCTCCTATTTCTTATGTTCTTATGTTCTTAAGGAGATGGTCCAGGTTCAGATCAGTGGGACTAGGCAGAAAAATGGTTCAGCACAGCCAAGAAGGGCCAAAAGGCCTGTTTCTGAGCTGTAGTGTTCTCAGGTTCTATGGTTCTACGGTTTGACAGGATGTGTGAATCACAGAAGCGCCACAGAGCAGAAGGAGCTCATTCAGCCCATCGAGCCTACACTGCCAACAATCTCACCCAGGCCTTATTCCCGTAACCCCACATATTTGCCCTGCTACTCCCCCGATACTAATTAGCGAATTATCATGGTGGATCACCTAACCCGGTGGGAGGAAATTGGAGCACCCAGAGGAAATCCACGCAGATATGGGGGGAATGTGCAAATTCCACACAGTCAGAAGACAGAATAGAGGCAACATTCAGTCTGACAAAGAGTCATCCAGGCTCGAAACATTGGTTCTATTCTCTCCCTTCAGACGCTGTCGGACCTGCTGAGATTTTCCAGCATTCCCTGTTTTTGTTTCAGATTTCAGCATCTGCCGTATTTTGCTTTTATCTTACAGTTTATCAAAGATGGCAATTGAAGAAGGGAAATGGGTAACGCATTTTGTTCCTAGAATATTTGTAGACTTTGGAAATCTTGCCTATTTGTTTTACTTGGACATCGTCACACAGATGGTAGTTTGCGATACTGGATTTTGACAGCTGCTGATGGCAGATCGCGATGCCGGCTTTTAACAGGAAGAGTCCCACTGGGACAGCCACAGCAGCACGAGGAACTTCAAAGAGACAGATGCCAGTGCTGTTGTGGAAGGGTTTTGAATTGTGATCGGGGAGAAGCTTGTGTCATGACTGCAGCTGCCAGATGATAGTTAAATCTGGGCTGCTTCACAACAAAGGAAAGAAGACCCAGAGTTCTGCCCAGAATTGGAAATTTGTGTCGTACTTGACACTAAGAATGTATAAATGCCCACTTGTGTTTGTGTTCTATGGGAAGTCTGATAGTCCATTGTTAGGAACAAGTTCTCCCAAAGCTCAAGCCAGAGCTTTGAAATAAAAGCTACTGTACTTTGACTCAGTAACAATCCCAGAGGTACTATTTTACCAACAGCAATTTGGTCCAGAAGCCCAGGATCTGTTTGCAGGCTCAATGTTGAATGGTCACAATCTGGGTACTGGAATCAATCACAGAACTTAGTCGGGTGAGTCAAACTATAGTGGGGGAATCATCTGTTGTGAGAGTCTGAGAGAATGTGAATGAGTTCTGAGCTGAACATATACAGACAAGGAGCCATTTGTCTTTAAAACATCAGCCTTAGTCTGGTTGTTAAGAGTAGAAATCCCCCACGTAATGTTCAGGAATTTGAGGTGGGTGTAAAAGTCTGGAGGAAAATTCCTGGAATGTGATGTTCAGACGTGAGTAAGAAAGAAACAATCTGTAGTAATCAACCGACTTGAAGGAAAAGCCAGCTTAATAGCATCAGCTTACTTGTTTAAGCAATGATACGGAGGGCACTGATCACCCCTGACAGACATTGCCATACTCTGATAAGAGCAACTTAGATGTGGGAGAGCAAGAAGAGTGAATAGAAGACTCCAGGTGTTGAGTATATACTTATTTGTATTATAGCAGGATCACAAGGACAGTGGGACACCCGGAATCCCCGACAGAGGAATATATGACAGAGAGGGACAGATTAATTAAACAAAGGTTGAGAGGAATAGATAGGGTGGATTCTCAGAGGCTATTTCCCCGGGTTGAAATGGTCGCTACGAGAGGACACAGGTTTAAGGTGCTGGGGAGCAGGTACAGAGGAGATGTCAGGGGTAAGTTTTTCACTCAGAGGGTGGTGAGTGAGTGGAATCGGCTGCCGTCGGTGGTGGTGGAGGCGAACTCGCTGGGGTCTTTTAAAAGACTTCTGGATGAGTACATGGGATTTAATGGGATTGAGGGTTATAGATAGGCCAGGTAGGTATGGATATGATCGGTGCAACTTGTGGGCCGAAGGGCCTGTTGGTGCTGTAGTGTTCTGTGTCCTTAAATAAGAAAAAAAGAGGGGGGGTGGCGTTGGTGGTGGAACTTCTCTTATCCATTGGACAAACAACAAAAATGGTTGGAAAAGGAAAGGAAAGACAGAACTAAAAACATTGGAATTCTCTTAGTTCACCAGTTGGCTGGATTAATTGAACAAGTCTCAGTCTCAGGTAAGAAATGGGTTGACAACAAAGCAAAAATCAAAATGTTGGAATCATGCATCAGAGAATTAGAAAAGAGAAACCCCGATGAGGAAGAGGTGGATGATCTCACTCCCATAACTCGGGCTGGGACATTACAGAATCCCACTGCCCAATATAAACCCTTTACCCCAGGAAAAATACAACATGTTTTGGCTTCCGTGGGAAGGCTCAAGTCCCCGAGTAACAATAACAAATTTTGGGCAGAACTGGACACAATTTGGGTTTGGCACCATTTCCACTTGCGGGATAGAGACCAGTTGGTACGGGATGCTCACTGGATAAGTGGAGAATAATGCATAATGGGGCAGACCAGTCTAACGCTGCCAACCAAGTTCAGTTGGAATTAAAGATAGACCAGATGAGAGATCCTAAGCAGAGATCTCAGTTTTTTTTATTATTTCAGTGTGTTTGTGTACTGAGAGCAGGAGTTATTAGAGTGTGTTTGTTCCTGTGGAGTATTTATTGCGTTCTGCCTCAGTTGGAGGCAGAAGCTGGATGTCTCTGACAGAGACAAACGACGAGAATGATTAAATGATTGCACCATTGCATCTGTTTAAGGCAGAGGTCAAACAAATCTTGGGCAATGCACCAACCAACTGGCCCAAAATTACCAATACTAAACAACAAAGGGGTGAAGAAGCTCACAAATTTGGGGAGCGACTCTTCAGAGCATTTCAAGAATGTTTGGGAGTGCCCAAACCTCCCTAAAAATACAGGCTTTCTACAAGCATTTAAAGACGGGCTGACACCAGCTCACCAAAAAATCCTTCAAATGGAAATTCTTTTGTACGCAGAACTCTGATGAATTAGTAGAATGGGCATCTGGAATTAAAGGTGGACCAGGTGAGAGATCCTAAGCAGAGATCTCAGTTTTTTATTATTATTTCAGTGTGCTTGTGTACTCTGTTTGTCGATTGTAGGTGGTTGTTGTATGAGATTGAGGGCAGGAGTTATTAGAGCCTGTTTGTTTTTGTGGAGTATTTATTGTGGGCAATAAATGCAATGCTTTACACATTGGTTTATTATCAAAAGAGTTGAAGAAGTGTTAAACTGTTAAATTTTAATTACAAGATTTTTGGAGTTTACTTCTGTTTTGAGATTAATTACAGTTTGGAAGAAAGAAGAATGAAGGCGACTGTCTTAATCTGTTATCTTCGTTTGTTCTTAATGTTTTAATTTTATCTCCGTTTAAAATGTTGGATTTGAATAAAGGATAATGTGGAAAGGATGTTGGAAGCTTCCATGTATGTCTGTATGTATTTAATAAAGTGGTTGGGATATTTTTCTTTTTGTTGTTTTTCAAGTTTAATGTTCTTTCACTAATTTTGATTTTACAATTTGATGCAGAGTTTAAATCAACATTGGAGAGTGAATTTAAATTTCAAAATCAAAATACATAAATTGAAGTTTGGAATAACCAGTATGAATTTTGAATAATCCTGGATCCAAGTTTTGTTAACAAAGGATTTAAACCTTGGAAGGAGGCATGAGCTCTTTTCTTTGTCTTGAGTTCGTTTGAAACTAAATTAATTCATTTGGCTCAGAGCTAAAAGCATTTCTTTTTGGGTTTGCTTAAAGTAAATGGTTCATGAATGAAAGGTTTAGTACCTTCAAGACTCCAAGATTGTTTATCACAACCTAGTGACAATTGAGACTTGAAGAGTTTGTTTCATTCAGATTTTCGCATTGATAACTTGCAAATTAAACTGATTGATTATACGGAAGCATTACAGTTGCTGATATTTATTTGATAGAATAAATTGAGTGCACAAAATAACCAACTTATAAATGGGAAATTCCCTGAACTTACAAGAGGTAAATAAATTTAATGTTGCCTAATAAAGGGTAATGGAAATAGAATCTGTATGGGTTTTGTGTTTCAAAGAGCATTGAAACATATGCTCAGTTTATGATGTAACCATTTGAATGTGAGAATTTTACAAAGTATTATCTGTTTGTTTTGTGAGTTTTCTACAGTGAGTAAATGTTATCTGTGGTAATCCTCATGTTCACAAGTTTTTTTGGTTCAATGTATGTAAATGCTAATATGTTGGGAGTTAATTTTCCTGAAAAGCTAAGGGCTCTGGAGAGAGTCAATGACTTTTTTAACAATGCACCTCTTGGTTTCCTGCCTGCCAATCTTTCATAACAAGCTTTCACTTGGGATTTTCCCCTCGGTTACAAAAATGATGGGCAACACGACAGCTCAGTGACTATCACTGATTGCTGTGCAGATACATGGATTTGGGTCGGTGTCTGCGGGAGTTTGCACATTCTCCCCGTGATTGCATGGGTTTTCTCCGGGTGCTCCGGTTTCCTCCCCCATCCCAAAAATGTGCTCTTAGGCTGATTGGTGCAACAAATTATCCCTAAATTAGTCTTCCCTCAATCCTCCCCAGTGGGTGTAGACAAAGGTCATGGGTAGAGGAGGGCACTCACAATGTTAAAATGGCGGCGCGGGCTCGTTGGGCCGAAGGGCCTGTTTCCCGGGCTGGGTGTTCTTTGTTCTTTGACTTTACACCAGATGACGGGATTTTTCCTAGTGCTTAGTTATTTGGGGTGACAAGAAGTAAAATGCTTAAAGGGGAATGAATTTGTGCAAATTATGTTACTCATAAATAAATTGGTAAAGTGGACAAAATGATGGAGGTGTTTCTTCTATAATTTGTTAAACTGATAGAACACCATTTGAATTACTTTTGGCTTGTGCTTTGGTTACGTTGTGTTAATTGTGTCATAGACGAACATAGTATTGTATGCCAGAATGCGATAGATTTTGGGCTGTGACTATGGAAGTTTAAACCTAAAATGGTAATTGTGACAAAAGGTGTTTTTTATACACATTTGGATCATTTTTAAATGATGAATATGCTGGAGAGATAAACCTACCTCTTCAGTCGCTTTCAGGCGCCTGATGCCCCCAAATTCCGAATTTAAATGTTATTTTCCATTTGCATTTTAGCGATGATTTATTATTGCCCTGTGCACATTTCTGAATCTAAAAATGGTGTTTTGAATATGTGATTATTTGTATGTGCAGCTTGTTGTTGCCTGTAGCTTCTGGAATATCAATATGTTGTGGGGATGTATTATTCCTGTGCATGCCAATATCTGGGCCCTGCTTGACTGAGTGACTTTTTTCCTCCTGCCTGAGGTTAGATTCCTGCCATCTTCTATATTCTCTATTCTATTATGTGGGAGGCCAGTGAGGCCAGTTATCAACAGCTCCTCCAGCCATGGAGGGGACAGGGAACTCAACATTGGTTACTGACGACAGAAAGGAAGGGGATCAAACGTTCATTGAGGCCTCACTCAGCAGAGAGGATCTTAAAACTGGCTCCAGTCCCCAGGCATCAACCCCCAAGGCATTGTCGCTCCCTCTGATCAGGTCTATGTGAGATGGACGTGAGGATCAGGAATGAACTGTGGGCTTTACTTTATTGTAAATATGAGAAGGTGAGAGGGCATGGGATCCAAGGGGCTTTGGCCTTGTGGATCCAGAACTGGCTTGCCTGCAGAAGGCAGAGAGTGGTTGTGGACGGGTCTTTTTCTGCACGGAGGTCGGTCACCAGTGGAGTGCCCCAGGGATCTGTTCTAGGACCCTTGCTGTTTGTCATTTTCATAAATGACCTGGTTGAGGAAGTGGAGGGATGGATTGGTAAGTTTGTCGACGACACGAATGTTCGTGGTGTTGTGGATAGTCTGGAGGGATGTCAGAAGTTGCAGCGGGACATAGATAGGATGCAAGACTGGGCGGAGAAGTGGCAGATGGACTTCAACGTGGATAAATGTGTAGTGGTCCATTTTGGCAGGTCCAATGGGATGAAGGAGTACAATATCAAGGGTAGGAATCTTAGCAGTGTTGAGGATCAGAAGGACTTTGGGGTCCGGGTCCATAGGACTCTTAAATCGGCCTCGCAGGTGGAGGATGTGGTCAAGAAGGCGTATGGTGTACTGGCCTTCATTAATCGAGGGATTGAGTTTAGGAGTCGGGAGGTAATGCTGCAACTTTATAGGACCCTAGTCAGACCCCACTTGGAGTACTGTGCGCAGTTCTGGTCGCCTCACTACAGGAAGGACGTGGAAGCTATTGAGAGGGTGCAGAGGAGATTTACAAGGATGTTGCCTGGATTTGGAGGCATGCCTTATGAGTATTGGTTGAGGGAGCTAGGTGTCTTCTCCCTGGAGAGACGAAGGATGAGCGGTGACCGGATAGAGGTTTATACGATGTTGAGAGGTATAGATCGGGTGGATTCTCAGAGGCTATTTCCCAGGGCTGAAATGGCCGAGGAGTATTGATAGGGAGAGGGATCTGGGTGTGCAGGTACACAGGTCAATGAAAGTGGCAATGCAGGTGGAGAAGGTATTCAAGAAGGCAGATGGCATGCTTCCCTTCATCGGCTGGGGCATTGAGTTTACAAATTGGCAAGTCACCTGCTGGGCACTGCAGGGGCTGAGGTCCATTATAGACCCTGACATTAACATTTTGATTTGATGTGTCTTAAGTTTCCTTTGTACTTTTGTTTTTGTTTGGGCTGTTCCCCTTCCTTTTATGGAGCTGCCTCTTTTACTTTGTCCTAATTTAATTTGAATTTGTCTATTTGGTTTAGCCTTAAAAGAGGACAAATTGGCAAGTTATGTTGCAGATTTATAGAGCTTTCGGTGGCACGTAGAATATCGTGTTCAGTTCCGGTCGCCATACTAACAGAGGGATGTGAGCTTTTGGAGAGGGTACAGAAAAGATTTTTCCAGAATGTTGCCCTGGTGTGGAGGGCATTAACTATGAGGGGAGGTTGGAGAAACTTGGTTTGTTCTCACTGGAACAACAGAGGTTGAGGGGTGACCTGGTAGAAGTCTCCAAGATTATGAAGGGCACGGAGAGAGTGGATGGTCAGAAGCTTCTTCACAGGGGAAATAGTTTAGGGTGCGAGGGGCAATATTTAAAGGAGCTGTCCGAGGCAGAGGGATGTGGGTGCTGGAACTCGCTGCCGGTGGAGGTAGTGGAAGCAGATACGATCGTGAATTTAAATGGGCCCTTTGACAAAATCATGAGTAGGATGGGAATGGAGAAGTATGGTCCCTGAAAGGGTCAAGGTTTTAAGTTCAGTTGGGCAGCATGGTCGGTGCAGGCTTGTTGTCTGAAGGGACTTTTCCTGTGCTGTAATTGTTCTATTACCCAGAGAATGGGCGGTTGGACTGTAACTGTACAGCAGAGTTCACTCTAACACTTATCCCCTCCCCCCAACAATATTCCCTATCTCCTCTCCCTGACACTCTGTCTTGGCTCACTGTTTCTTACACACTTTTTCCCCCTTCTCTTACTCTCTCCCCCTCCCTGTTGACTCACAAAGGAGACAGAGAGTGGGAAAAAAACACAATTACATCCTGAATACAATAAACTCAAGCGGCTGCTGCAGGGTTTTTTAACAGAGGAGATAGGAAGAGGAGGAAGCCATTCAGCCCATCGATCCTGCTCCTCTGCTCATTATGATCATGGCTGCTCACCAACTCAAGAGTCTAATCCTACTTTTTCCCATATTCTTTGAACCCATTCACCCTGTGCGATATCCAGCTGCCTCTTGAGTGCATTCAATGTTTTAGCATCAACTACTTCCTGTGGTAATGAATTCCACAGGCTCACCACTCTTTGGTCTCCTCGCCTCCGTCATGAATGGTCTACCCTGAACCCTCAAACTGTTGCCCCAGGTTCTGCACTCTCCCATCATCGGGAATATCTTCCCCATATCTACCCTATCTAGTCCTGTTAGAATTGTACAGGTCTCCATGTGATCTCCTATCATTCGTCTGAATTCCAGCGAAAAGAATCATAACCAAATCAATCTCTCCTCATACATCAGTTCCGTCATTAGCGGAATCAGCCTGGAAAACCTTCGCTGCACTCCCTCGGGAGCAAGGACATCTTTCCTCAGAAAAGGAGATAAAACTGCGCACAATACTCTCGGTGTAGCCTCACCAAGGCCCTGTATAATTGCAACAATGATGTGGAGATGCCGGCATTGGACTGGGGTAAACACAGTAAGAAGTCTCAAACACAGGTCAGGGGGCATGGAGTTGGGGGTAGGGTGTTAGCGTGGATAGAGGATTGGTTGTCAAATAGGAGGCAGAGAGTGGGGGTCAATGGGTGCTATTCGGATTGGCGGTTGGTGACTAGTGGAGTGCCCCAGGGGTTGGTGCTGGGGCCTCAGCTATTTACCATTTATATAGATGATCTGGAGGAGGGAACCGAGTGCAGGGTGTCGAAATTTGCTGATGACACCAAGATTGGTGGAAAGGCAAATTGTGCGGAGGGTGTGGAGAGTCTGCAGAAGGATCTAGATAGGCTGGGCGAATGTGCCAGGAACTGGCAAATGGAATTTAATGTTGGCAAGTGCGAGGTGGTCCACTTTGGTAGGAATAATGGTAGGAAGGACTATTACTTACGGGGCGAAAAACTGCAGCAGGCGACAGTGCAGAGGGACCTCGGGGTCCTTGTGCATGAGTCGCAAAAACCCAGCTTGCAGGTGCAGCAGGTGGTCAGGAAGGCGAATGGGATGCTGGCCTTCATAGCGAGGGGGATTGAATATAAAAGTAGGGAGGTCTTGCTGCGGCTGTATAGGGCATTGGTGAGGCCACAGCTGGAGTACTGTGTGCAGTTTTGGGCACCGTACTGACGCAAGGATATTTTGGCCTTGGAGGGAGTGCAGAGGAGGTTTACTAGGCTGATGCCGGAGTTGAGGGGGTTGAGCTATGAGGAGAGGCTGAATAAACTAAGCTTGCACTCGTTAGAGTTTAGAAGAATGAGGGGAGATCTCATTGAGACGTATAAGATGATGAATGGGATGGATAGGATAGAGGTGGAGAGACTCTTCCCGCTCAGAAAGGACAGTAGGACTAGGGGGCACAGCCTCAAGATAAAGGGGGGGCGGTTTAGAACGGAGTTGAGGAAGAACTTCTTCACTCAAAGGGTGGTGAATCTCTGGAATTCTCTGCCCGTTGAAGTGGTGGAGGCTGCCTCGCTAAATATATTTAAGATGCGGGTTGATGGGTTTTTGATAAGCGAGGGGATTAAGGGTTATGGGAGAGGGCGGGAATGTGGAACTGAGACACGACAGATCATAGAACATAGAACATAGAACATAGAACATTAAAGCGCAGAACAGGCCCTTCGGCCCACGATGTTGCGCCGACCAGTTACAAAAACAATGACCCACTAGCCTATACCAATCCCTTTTCGTCCATAAACCTATCCAGAGATCTCTTAAACGCCCCCAAACTAGACGCATTTACAACTGCAGCAGGCAGGGCATTCCAATCCCTCACCACCCGCTGGGTAAAGAACCTACCCCTGACATCCGTCCTGTAGCTACCCCCCCTTAATTTAAAGCCATGCCCCCTCGTGCTAGCTTTCTCCATCCGAGGAAAAAGGCTATCACTATCCACCCTATCTAAACCTCTAATCATCTTATATGTTTCAATAAGATCCCCTCTTAGCCGCCTTCTTTCCAACGAAAACAACCCTAGATCCCTCAGTCTCTCCTCATAGGACCTCCCCACCATACCAGGCAACATCCTAGTAAACCTCCTCTGCACCCTCTCCAACGCCTCCACATCCTTCTTGTAATGCGGGGACCAGAACTGCACACAGTACTCCAAGTGCGGCCGCACTAGAGTAGTGTACAGTTGCAACATTACACTGCGACTCCTAAATTCAATCCCCCTACCAATAAACGCCAAGACACCGTACGCCTTCTTGACAACCTTATCTACTTGATTCCCAACTTTCAGGGATCTATGTACACACACACCTAGATCCCTCTGTTCATCCACACTATTCAAAGTCCTCCCGTTAGCCCTATACTCGACACATCTGTTGCTCCTACCAAAGTGAATTACCTCACACTTCTCCGCATTAAATTCCATCCGCCACCTCTCGGCCCAGCTCTGCAACCTATCTAAGTCTCCCTGCAGACTATGACACCCTTCCTCACAATCTACCACACCTCCAACTTTGGTGTCATCAGCAAATTTACTAATCCACCCAACTATACCCTCATCCAGATCATTAATAAAAATTACAAACAACAGTGGCCCCAAAACAGATCCCTGAGGCACACCACTCGTAACTGCACTCCATGATGAATATTTACCATCCACCACCACCCTCTGTCTCCTATCTGATAGCCAATTCCTGATCCAACTTCCTAGATTACCCACAATCCCATACATCTGCATTTTCTGCAGAAGCCTACCATGGTGAACCTTATCGAACGCCTTACTAAAATCCATGTATACCACGTCAACTGCCTTACCCCCATCCACCTCTTTGGTCACCTTCTCAAAAAACTCAATAAGGTTAGTAAGGCACGACCTACCTGCTACAAAACCATGCTGACTATTTCTAATCAATTCATTACACTCCAAATAACTATAAATCCTATCCCTAATAATTTTTTCTAAAACCTTGCCCACAACAGAAGTAAGACTCACCGGTCTATAATTCCCGGCAAAGTCTCTGTTCCCCTTCTTAAACAATGGGACAACATTCGCTATCCTCCAATCCTCCGGGACTACACCAGAGACCAATGACGACCTGAAGATCTGAGCCAGAGGCTCTGCAATCACCTCTCTAGCCTCCCAGAGAATCCTAGGGTAGATCCCATCCGGACCAGGGGACTTATCTATTTTCAGCCCCTCAAGAATTTCCAGCACATCCTCTTTATCAACCGTAATACTGTCTATTTTACACCCCTGCAACCCAATGTCCTCCTCAGCTATATTCATGTCCCCCTGCGTGAACACCGAAGAGAAATATTGGTTCAATACTTCTCCAATCTCCTCCGGTTCCACACACAACTTCCCCCTGCTGTCTGTAACTGGCCCTAATCTTGCCCTGACCAACCTTCTGTTCTTGACATACTTATAGAACGCCTTAGGATTCTCCTTAATCCTATCAGCCAAAGTCTTCTCATGTCCTCTTTTAGCCCTTCTCAACTCACTCTTCAACCTGTATAAAACAGGTTTCCATCACTGTACATGAAGTAATCCCTCGGCAGCCCCACTGATGTTGATATTTTCCACTCGTGCTTTCAGAATACCGGCCTTCTGCTAAAATTCATTGTACTAGTTTGTGAAATACTCCTTCAGATCTTTGCTAAATACAGTTTAGACACTTTGGAATTATAATGAATTAATTGCAAACATTTTCTGTTGTATGTGAAGAGTGCCCCAGTAAATCAGATTGACGACTGATTGTAATCAATGCCAAATGGGAAATAACTGTCCTGTGTAGAAGTGAGAACCCGTTCCACATTGTGATTGTTCTGCAATATTGGGACAGCGAGATAACCCTATCCAACACGAGAACACTTTGCAATATCTCCCAGAAACAGTGAGTCTGTGTGTCAGCGTTAACCAAGCAGGATGGCATTTCCAGAGGTGCTGACATCTCACGCAGAGTGAAAACCATCATTCAGTTGGTGGGGAATTGCCTTGTTAAATTCAGCTGGGGATTTATTTTGGGAATTTGTGAAAATGCATGTGGAGATCTTATACAATCTAATTGAAAAACATTTTGAAATCTCTTTCTCCAACTGACTGTACAGAAGAGGCACATTTATAGAGATCTCAAGGTGAATAAATTAATTCCAGTCACCGAAAACCAGCATTAACCTTTTAATCCATGTCATTTTATACACGTTTCACATGCAGCGAATATGTTTATTTTAATTCCAGTCTCTGAGCAGTCAGATATTGATACGGATAATTTTGATATTTAGCACCATGCTCTCACACTGTGACCTCTGCTTGACCTGAAATAGATGTTTGTTCAGCATTTTGTTTAAACCAAATGTATTCGTGGAGGAACAAACTTACATTCTGCATTCAAACTTTATATTGTTCATATCAGCCTAGGATCAGAATAATTGAAGGAACTGAAGGTTTTTTGAGGCAGTTTGTGTGACACTGCTGCTGTGTTTATTTTATTCGTTCTTGTAATGTTTCAGGGAATCAGTAGCGACAGTAAGAGTGAGGTCAGTGATGTGTTTGTTTGTCAGTTGGTAATAAGAATGAAGCCGGTGATAAGCCTGGATGGTAAAGGCAGTAGGGATGAGGTTAGCCATGCACCTGGATGTGTATTGTCAATGAGAACAATTCAGTAATGTAGCTGTGAGGGTAGTGAAAGGAGGGTGTGGTCACTGCTGTTCCTAAATACCTGGCTGCAATAAGAATCAGGTTATTTCTGCATATGCAGGGGCAGGTGTAGCATAGAGAAAATACAACATAAAACTCCATCTGCAATTTCCCCAGCAAACACTCCCAGGGTAGGGCCAACAGGCAGATGTTTGGGTGGTGTGGAGAGTGGGGGGCTGTTTGTGGAGTATGGGGTTGCCTACAGAATAAAAGTAACGCTATGTTGTCCTTCTACATCTCTCCTGGGGCAGGTTCAGCAACAATTGGAAACAGTACACTGCCTTTCCACTCTTCCATCAACCTTTACTGCGTAGAGACAATATTAGATCTCTTCACATTCCTAAAAGGTACAAAAGGTTAGATACAGAGTAAAACTCCCTCTACACTGTCCCCCATCAAACACTCCCAGGACAGGTACAGCACGAGGTAGATACAGAGTAAAGTTCCCTCTACACTGTCCCCCATCAAACGCTCCCAGGACAGGTACAGCACGGGGTTAGATACAGAGTAAAGCTCCCTCTACACTGTCCCCCATCAAACACTCCCAGGACAGGTACAGCACGGGGTTAGATACAGAGTAAAGCTCCCTCTACACTGTCCCCATCAAACACTCCCAGGACAGGTACAGCACGGGGTTAGATACAGAGTAAAGCTCCCTCTACACTGTCCCCATCAAACACTCCCAGGACAGGTACAGCACGGGGTTAGATACAGAGTAAAGCTCCCTCTACACTGTCCCCATCAAACACTCCCAGGACAGGTACAGCACGGGGTTAGATACAGAGTAAAGCTCCCTCTACACTGTCCCCATCAAACACTCCCAGGACAGGTACAGCACGGGGTTAGATACAGAGTAAAGCTCCCTCTACGCTGTCCACATCAAACACTCCTAGAACAGGTAAAGCACGAGGTTAGATATGGGGGAAAGTTCCCCCTACACTGTCCAAATTAATCATTCACAGTACACATACAGCACGGGTTTAGATACAGAGTAAAGCTCCCTCTACACTGTACCCCCATCAAACACTCCCAGGACAGGTACAGCACGGGGTTAGATACAGAGTAAATCTCCCTCTACACTGTCCCCCATCAAACACTCCCAGGACAGGTACAGCACGGGGTTAGATACAGAGTAAAGCTCCCTCTACACTGTCCCCATCAAACACTCCCAGGACAGGTACAGCACGGGGTTAGATACAGAGTAAAGCTCCCTCTACGCTGTCCACATCAAACACTCCTAGAACAGGTAAAGCACGAGGTTAGATATGGGGGAAAGTTCCCCCTACATTGTCCAAATTAATCATTCACAGTACTCATACAGCACGGGTTTAGATACAGAGGAAAGCTCCCTCTACACTGTCCATATTAAACATTCCCAGTACAGGTACATCATGGGGTTAGATACATTCTAAAGCTTCCCCTGCACCATCTCAACCACACAATGCCAAGACCAGGAAAGTACATGCACAGACCTGGAATAACATCTATTTTATGGTACCCACAGAGAAATATGATTAGAAGTAGGTCCTTGTGCCCCAATTGGCCCAGTTGATATGTTCAGGGTAGATTTCATGTATCTCTCCCACACGATCCTGTAAATATTTCCTTTCATTTTCACAATCAACTTTCTACCCCTGTCTCTCTCACTCTTTCAGAATCTTGATCTGTCTGTGTCTTTTCTCCCTGTCTCTCTTGATCTCTCTTTCTCTTTCCTGTATCTGTTCGAAACTCTTTCAAACACTTTCACTCTCCACCTCTTTGTGCCCTTCCCTCTATGTCAATGTCTGTCTCTCTATCACTCTCACTGTTTGCTCTCACTGCCCTCCCTCTCTATCTGTCACTCTTTCTGTCACTGTGACGCTATTTGTTATTTATAGTTGAATGCCCAATAGGAAGAGTCAGGGGTCTTGTAGTTGTAGTTTCTTCTTGGGGGAAATGAGTTGAAGAATTGAAGTAAGGGGAAATATCAGTGGATTTTTTAGAGGCTGCCTGAACTGAGTCTGTGTCAAAGCAAAAATGTCAGTGTTTGTGCAGCAACTTGCCAGTTGCAACATGAAAGCCAATTCCAGAACAAAAAAATCTAACTGAACCGAATCATAACCCAAATAAAACATCTGACGCCATATAGAATAAACCATTAATATCGACCATAAGAGGATGAAATTGGCTGAGATAACGAACAGTAAAATGATGGATTTTCTTCGACTTGTCATTTCTGGGTCTCCAGGATTCTCCCCACTGCTGTGAGCCCGGAGTCTCCTGCGGGCTCTGCTGCTCCCTAAA
This sequence comes from Carcharhinus amblyrhynchos, assembly GCF_965287045.1. Taxonomy (NCBI): domain Eukaryota; kingdom Metazoa; phylum Chordata; class Chondrichthyes; order Carcharhiniformes; family Carcharhinidae; genus Carcharhinus; species Carcharhinus amblyrhynchos. The sequence goes on along the minus strand of NW_027649833.1, from coordinate 212,992 downwards.
ATGTGTCTGATGGTGAGAGAATTGAGCAGCAGAATCAGGATGAATGGGAGAGTCGGGGTTAGAACGTGGTGGAGGAACTGGATTATTACCCAGGCTGGAGATTCGGCAACATCCATTGTGACATCACAAAACCAGATATCGATTTACTCACAAAAAATACCAGAAAATATTCTTTAAACAGCTCAGCGCCGTCACTGTTCCCAGAACCACAGTCGCTGATTTCTCACTGCAATATTTACTTTTCAGCTTGGGGCAGCGAATGGCCACAAATCGATCAAAGGTGAAAGTGACGGTGAACCAGACAGAACAGTCAGTGGCTGCATAAAGCAGGACAGCGTGGATGTTACACACAGGGACCGAGCGCACAAAATAAAACTGTTCCTGATAAACAATGGGAATGTGTCTCAATATCAGGTCAAAGATAATGACCAGCAGATCCCCCACTGACATGGCCACCAGGTAACGAGTAACACATTTGGACAGACCACAGTTTCTGCTCGTTAGTGTTGCAATTGTGATTATGTTCACTGTCAGGAAGGGAAATAAAGAATAAAATTAGACACGATTCAGGGAAAGAAGTTCCCATTTAGACTGAGGATGGGTTAAAATAAAAAAAAGTACACACACATATAAAATCACTTAAATCTTTTTTAAACAGCATGTCTTTTGGAGTGTGAGAGGAAAGTGAAGCATCCAGAGGAAACCTACACAGACACAGAGAGAAGATCCATAAGAACATAAGAAATAGGAGCAGGAGTAGGCCATCTAGCCCTTCGAGCCTGCCCCGCCATTCAATAAGATCATGGCTGATCTGTTGTGGCTCAGTTCCACATTCCCGCCCTCTCCCCATAACCCTTAATCCCCTCTCTTATCAAAAACCCATCAACCCGCGTCTTAAAAATATTTAGCGAGGCAGCCTCCACCACTTCAACGGGCAGAGAATTCCAGAGATTCACCACTCCTTGAGTGAAGAAGTTCCTCCTCAACTCCGTTCTAAACCGCCCCCCCTTTATCTTGAGGCTGTGCCCCCTAGTCCTACTGTCCTTTCTGAGCGGGAAGAGTCTCTCCACCTCTATCTTATCCATCCCATTCAACATCTTATACGTCTCAATGAGATCTCCCCTCATTCTTCTAAACTCTAACGAGTACAAGCCTAGTTTATTCAGCCTCTCCTCATAGCTCAACCCCCTCAACTCCGGCATCAGCCTAGTAAACCTCCTCTGCACTCCCTCCAAGGCCAAAATATCCTTGCATAAGTGCGGCAACCAAAACTGCACACAGTACTCCAGCTGCGGCCTCACCAGTGCCCTATACAGCTGCAGCAAGACCTCCCTACTTTTATATTCAATCCCCCTCGCTATGAAGGCCAGCATCCCATTCGCCTTCCTGACCACCTGCTGCACCTGCAGGCTGGGTTTTTGCGACTCATGCACAAGGACCCCGAGGTTCCTCTGCACCGTCGCATGCTGTAGCTTTTCGCCACGTAAGTAATAGTCCTTCTTACCATTATTCCTACCAAAGTGGACAATTTCACGCTTGCCAACATTAAATTCCATTTGCCAGGTCCTGGCCCATTTGCCCAGCCTATCTAGATCCTTCTGTAGACTCTCCACACCCTGCGCACAATTTGCCGTTCCACCAATCTTGGTGTCATCAGCAAATTTCGACACCATACACTCGGTTCCCTCCTCCAGATCATCTATATAAATGGTAAATAGCTGAGGCCCCAGCACCGACCCCTGGGGCACTCCACTAGTCACCAACCGCCAATCCGAATAGCACCCATTGACCTCCACTCTCTGCCTCCTATTTGACAGCCAATCCCCTATCCACGCTAACACCCTACCCCCAACTCCATGTCCCCTGACCTTCTGTAATAACCTCTTGTGAGGTACCTTGTCAAACACCTTCTGAAAATCAAGAAAGACCACATCCACCGGCTCTCCTCTGTCCACTGCCCTAGACACATCCTCATAGAACTCCAATCAATTCGTCAGACACGACTTCCCCTTAACGAAACCGTGCTGCGTCTGCTCTATCAAACAATTCTCCTCAAGATGCCTTGTTATTTTCTCCTTAATTACGGATTCAAGCATTTTACCTACAACAGACGTTAAACTAACCGGCCTATAATTCCCTGCCTTTTGCCTGGCACCCTTCTTAAACAACGGCGTAACATTAGCCGTTTTCCAATCTTCCCTGGAATCCAGCGACGTTTGGAAAATAATCACCAAGGCATCCACTATCACCTCCGCCATTTCTTTCAGAACCCTCGGATGCATTCCATCCGGTCCTGGGGACTTGTCTACAATCAGTCCCTCCAGTCTGTCGAGCACCGCCTCTCTAGTAACAGTAATGTCATTCAGACCCTCCACGCCTACATCTTTCCATCGCTAACACCCAGCAAATTATTCACGTCCTCCTCCGTGAAGACTGAAACAAAAAAGTTATTCAAGGCCTCAGCCATTTCCCCATCCCCTACCACTAAGTCCCCCCTCTCATCCTCTAAGGGTCCAACGTTCACCCTAGCCAGCCTCTTCCTTTTTATATATTTATAAAAACTCTTGCTATCCTTTTTTATATTAAGCGCTAGCCCAGCTTCATAGTCTCTCCTACCCTTCTTTATCAACTTCTTTGTCAATCTTTGTTGACATTTAAACCTCTCCCAATCCTCTTCTCGCCCACTACTCTTAGCTACTCTAAACGCCTCCACTTTTAATTTAACACTTTCCTTTACCTCCTTCGTTATCCACGGCTTATTACCTCTCTTCCTACGGTCCTTTTTAACCATCGGAATAAATTTCTGCTGAGCACCAAGAAAGATCTCCTTAAAGATCCTCCACTGCTCCTCAGCAGACCTACCTTCCAACGCGCTCTCCCAGTCCACATTCGCCAATTCCTCTCTCATCCTACCGTACTCCCCTCTGTTCAAACAAAGGACGCGTGTCCGGGAACCCACTTTCTCCTCCTCCATCTGCACCAGAAACTCCACCATACAATGATCACTCTTTCCAAGAGGATCCTTCACCGCAAGGTCCCTAATTCTACCCGCCTCATTACATAACACCAGATCCAAGATAGCTCGCTCCCTCGTCGGCTCCAACACACACTGTTCAAGGCAGCATTCCAAGAACTCCTCCTCAAGCCCACCGCGTCCAACATGGGTCAACCAATCAATATGTAGATTGAAATCCCCCATAACTACGGCCGTCCCATTCCTGCACGCTGCACTTATTTGCGCGTTAACAGCCCGCCCCACCTCCAGATCATTATTCGGGGGCCTATAGATGACACCCACCAGCGTCTTCCTCCCTTTGCTGTTCCTAATCTCTACCCACAACGATTCCATGTTCTGCTCTTTGGTTTCAATATCGTCCCTTGTTACCACCCTGATGCTATCCTTAATCAGCAGAGCTACGCCCCCTCCCCTTTTTCCTCCCGCCTATCCTTCCTAAACATATGATACCCCTGGACATTCAGCTCCCAGTCCCTGTCACCCTGCAGCCACGTCTCTGTAATGGCCACCAGATCGTATCCATTTGTGTCGATCTGCGCCACCAGCTCATCCACTTTATTCCAAACTCCACACAGGCAGTGACCCAAGCCTGGAATTGAACTCAAGTCCCTGATGCTGTGAGTCAGCAGTGCTAACCACTGTGCTACTCCATGGGAGCGACACAATAGCATGTATTTGGGAGAGAGTTTTCCGGAGAATCCACATCATTGTCCCTCACTCAGCTACAGGTAAATAGCCCCTCTATCTTGTGGGAGATTTTGAGAGTCAGAAGGATGACGAAGTAAAACCTGACAGAAAATCCAGAGTGGAGTCCTGTAGGTGGTAACCTGTTGTCTCTCAAGCAGCTCACTGACAACCCCCAAGCAACAGAGCTGGTACCAAACAGTGCCAGTTTCACCCTTTCCTCTGGGCAATACTAACAGTTGGCAGAGGGAGATCCTCATTATTTCAGTAAAGCGTTTGATAAGGTTCCCCATGGTAAGCTACTGCAGAAAATGCAGATGTATGGGATTGAGGGTGATTTAGCAGTTTGGATCAGGAATTGGCTCGCTGATAGAAGACAGAGGGTGGTGGTTGACGAGAAATATTAAACCTGGAGTTCAGTTACTAGTGGTGTACCTCAGGGATCTGTTTTGGGGCCACTGCTGTTTGTCATTTTCATAAATGACCTAGATGAGGGTGTAGAAGGATGGATTAGTAAATTTGCTGACGACACCAAAGTGGGGGGAGTTGTAGACAGTGAGGATGGATGTTACAGTTTGCAGAGGGACATAGATAAGCTGCAGAGCTGGGCCGAGAGGTGGCAAATGGAGTTTAATACGGAAAAGTGTGAGGTGATTCACTTTGGTAAGAGTAACAGGAGTACAGAATATAGGGCTAATGGAAGGACTCTTAGTAGTGTTGACGAGCAGAGAGATCTCGGGGTATAGGTGCGTAGCTCCCTGAAAGTTGGCACCCAGGTTGATAAGGTTGTTAAGAAGGCGTACGGTGTGTTAGCTTTTATTGGTAGAGGGATTGAATTTTGGAGCCGTGAGGTCATGTTACAACTGTACAAAACTCTGGTGCGGCCGCACTTGGAGTATTGCGTACAGTTCTGGTCACCGCATTATAAGAAGGATGTGGAGGCATTGGAAAGGGTGCAGAGGAGGTTTACCAGGATGTTGCCTGGTATGGTGGGAAGGTCTTATGAGGAAAGGCTGAGGGACTTGAGGTTATTTTCATTGGAGAGAAGAAGGTTACGAGGTGACCTGATTGAGGCATACAAGATGATCAGAGGATTGGATAGGGTGGACAGTGAGAGCCTTTTCCCTCGGATGGTGATGGCTAACACAAGGGGACATAGCTTTAAATTAAGGGGTGGTAATTATAGGACGGATGTCAGAGGTAGGTTCTTTACTCAGAGGGTAGTAAGGGCGTGGAATGCCCGGCCTGCAGCAGTTGTGGACTCGCCAACTTTAAGGGCGTTCAAATGGTCAGTGGATAGGCATATGGATAATATTGGAATAGTTTAGGTTAGAGGGTCATTAGATTGGTTCCACTGGTCGGCGCAACATCGAGGGCCGAAGGGCCTGTACTGCGCTGGAATGTTCTATGTTCTCTGATTCTGATGCCTCAACAGTTCTGACTCTATTATATTTACACTGAACTGTACCCTGGAGAGGAGACCACAGCATTGTGGCCACCGTTAGCACAACGCAGGAAGAAATAGTAATCTCACACTCGACTCACATAGAACACGAGTACCAGGGTTTGTTTTCAACAGTTTGAGAAAGCTTCAGGGTTCAGTGAATATTGACCGTCCATGGTGCCCAGTGCATTTGCTGCTGTCCCAAAATGGCCCACTGGACCCCAAAGCTCAGTGAGTCCTCTCTCGGCAGGAAGATGCTAACCTGTGCACCAGGCAAGAAAAACTCAAAGGTCGGTACCAAAGAAAAGCCAAGCAGCCTGCCTTAATGACTATTGTGGGGGCTGAGGA